>NC_141920.1:37377924-37529439 GCF_057802395.1 Ceratotherium simum simum | reverse complement strand
CCAAGGGGCCATTAAAGGAGACTGAAAAGGAAGAGACTAGAGTCTCAAGTACTTAAAGAGTTTCAAGAACACATCAAAATGCTTCAGAGAGATCAAGTAAAGGGAGAGATTGGTGATCGGTATAGTCAGAGCAGTTTCCATGGAGAGTGGAATGAAAGCAGATTACTTGGGTTTGGAGATGGAAGTAGGACATGACTTTAGATAAAGATGCATTATTTGAAAGGAATCAGATTGTGTAGTAGCTTGAAGGGAAGCTGGTAAAGGGCAGTTGCTTTAGGGAATTTGTTTTTGGTTCTTTTCAATGGAGAAAAATGGTCAGGTTATGCAGAGGAGGAAGACCCATTGCAAGTGAGAGGCGGGAGACAGAAGAGGGGATAGTGGAGCTAGAACCCTGAGGACACAGTAGGAAGTGGGACTGACCGGAACTTGGGGAACAGGAGTACCTGTTCTTCCTGAGACAGCCAGGAAGGAGGTTAGATGAAAGCTGAGATGGATGGGTTTTTACATGTGGGGACAGGAAGTTGAGGGTGCTAATACCCAGTAGCCATAATTTCCTCTGGCCAGTAGGTTATCTGCCCTAAAGTGGAAAGTAAATAGAAATCTCAAAAATGATGAAGATAGAAATTGGCCCTATGGGGGCCAGGGCACATAAAGTCACTGCTGTAGCACTGAGGGGCCCAATCAGCTGCACATTTAATCTGGAACAATCTGGCTATCTGCATGATACCCACTTTCCTTCCCCCCACCAACCCCAGCATCAAATGGCAGCCAGGTGTAAAAACAGGAGATGGGGAAAAAAGGAGATAGAGGGCCGGGCCAGTGGCGGAGCAGTTAAATTCACACGTTCCACTTCGGTGGCCTGGGGTTCACTGGTTGGGATCCTGGGTGCACACCTACGAACCGCTCATCAAGCCATGCTGAGGCAGTGTGCCACACAGAGCAACTAGAAGGATGTTCAGCTATGATGTACAACTGTCTACTGGGGCTTTGGGGAGAAAAAAGGAGGATGATTGGCAACAGATGTTAGCTCAGGGCCAGTTTTCCTCAAAGAAAAAAAGGAAATGAAAGGATTCTCAGATAAGTCTATAAACTTTATAAACTCAGTAACAATACTACAGCCTTTCTGAGAACCCACAGCCTGCCAGTAAGCTGATTTTCTCTTCCTCATTAGTCAATAATCATTCACTCACTGTTCAAGTTTGGGACTGCCGACATTTAGTAAAGCTCCCATATACAACTTGTGATACTTTCTGTATATTACTTATTTTTACTTATAAATAATTGAATTCACAGTAGTGAGAGGGGACAGTAGAGACCATAAAATACTTACGTGTAACTGTGTTGACCTTCACTGTACCCTGAGGACTCCCGACCTACTCCTGACCAGGCTGTGCTGGCAGCAGCCCAGCTGAGTGTAGGTCAAGCTGACCTTGAATGGTGCGGTGGGAGTGGTGGTAGGATTCTGCTATATGGAAACTTGAGGACTCAGGGAGGATCCATTCAGTTCATCAAAAGTTGACAGTAATGTTTTCGGCGTGTGTGTTTTTACAAGACTGGAAAAGTTCAGCAAAACTGTATTGTTTTAGGTAATGCAGTTAGAAAAAAAGAAGGAAAACTATTGTTCTTTTTAGCATGCCAATCAGTTAAATAGGCCTGAAGATAATATGCAGTCCTTTCTAATATGTACACAAAAAATGCCAATATTAAAACTGCTATATTAAAATTTGAGGATAAAAAGAACTATTTTTAGTGTCAATGATTGGAATTCAAGAATGAAAAATTCACCAATACCTAAGGCCAACATTGTTACTGTAAAAGAAAAGGCATACAATTCCAATAAAATTCATCTAATGTCAGAATCACAAAAGCTAGGTTAGTTAATTGTTTAACATTCTGCCTAATGTTCTCTTCATGATTAACTTGCATTTGGTGGAAGTTTTTAAAAACTACTATTTTTTCAAATACTTTAAGCAGAACATGCAGTGACGACATAAAAAAGAATCTACCTTACACTGTGTGCAAAAGACCAGCAGATGGCGCCCCGCAAGCCCAGGAGGCAAAATAAGAACATTTTGCAGACTATTTCCTGCATCCAGGTTGTTGTAGGCCTAATTTAGTAGTGGCCAATAGCAAAACTTGGTGGTTTTAATGGACATGATGCTACATGGAAAGAGTAATCTGATAACTAGAGCCAGGCTGTTTAGGATTTTCTGGGAAAATTTGTCCTTCACCTTACTGTCCAGTTCTGTCACCAAGAAACCTTCATTCAGCTTGGAATATAACAAGTTGCAGTGAGCCTGTCAGGCTTTAGTGGTAGAAATTGAAGAGATGGTAATCTCTGTAATACAAATGGAGGGGAGGAGAAGTTGCTGTCCTAGACAGAGCAATGCCTTAAATTTAAGGAGTATTTGTGGTCTGAAGCATACTTCTCAGTATTTTCCTTTCTTGGCCTTTCTGTTTATACATACACAAAAAGATGATGATGTTTTAATGAGGTAGAGATATAGGAAGCTTCTCACTATTCATTCTACACAAAGAACTAAGCTAAAGAAAACTGAACTAAAGTTAACCCAGCTAATCTCAACCATTGGAAGGTCACAGATGTGGGTTTGGAGGATATAGACTCTTCTGCCCTCTTGTCATTTTGGACAAAGTGGCACAAGACCACTATTAACCTCTTACATACCTGACATGAGAATCAGAAGAACATGTCAGGTGAAGTGCGCCAGGTTAGTTGACCTCATTGACCCTCACATGTGTGTATCACGCACTCAGAATGTACTCATCCCCATCATCATGCGCTGGAAATTCTGATTGACTCTATTGCCAAAACTTGGATGCTAATTCTTGACTTTTGAAAATTGCTCAATAGAATACCAGCGAAGACTTTTAGGATTCAAAATCTAAGTTGAGTGCCACAATTAACTGACAGTAATCTTGGAATCAATCATTTACTATTTCCTCATTTATAAAGCAGTCTCATAAAATTGCTATGAAAATAAAACAAGATAAAAAATATGAAACCTTTTGAATAATGCAAGGTATATATTTTTGAAAGAAGAATATAAGAAAGCGTGGTCTGTGTTAAGATTGCCTCTAAACATTTTCTAAACTTAACAAAATGCGTTTCAATGAATAAAACCATAAATATCTACTTTCTATTTTGTGTAACCTAAAATTTGCTAATCTCATTTCATTTCTCATGGTTTCCCCCATCTTTCTAAAAAGTCCCATACCTTCTGTTCTTGTTTGTTTGTTTAGGAGTGTGTTTAAAGAAGATTCAGGAAAGATAAGAAAAGGGCAGTGGCAGGTGCACTAAAGGAGGGTAAGGAGGAAAAATCGTCCCCCTGGCATTTCTGTTGCTGCTTTGCTTCAGCAAACTTGAAAAGCTCAATGAATGAACAACAAGCACTAACTTATTTTAGCGACCAGCCTATTACTGCTCATCAAATCTGATCATTTTGAGCACATTCTTGTTTTGTTTCAGATGCAGGAATCTCTGGTGTCCATAAAAATAGTTCCATACCACTTGGAATGATTTGCCAAGTGTTTTGAGGGAAGGACCAGCTCAAGATACACTGTATTTAGCTTAATTTTCTGTTCCTAAATTGAATCTCCCAGTCTCTCTGCTGCCTGGCACCATGAACCTTTGTAAAAATCAAGGTTTTAAAAACCTTCTTGTAAGTTCATTTGAAAAATGAGTTAATTGTAAAGAAATCTGGTAAATCGTTATATTATCCTGGGAAGCAGCATAGAGAGGCTCTGAGCATAGACACTGGAGTATTTACAAGAATACTTATTGCCGTAGCATATTTAGCAGTAAAGCATTGAAAAAAATCTCAAGTTTCCATCAATCAGCAATCTGTCAAATTAGGATATCTCCGTGCAATCACACGCTGTACAACTATTAAAAATGATAATGAAGATTTATATTCTGGGAGGGAGAAAAGATTACAAAACAGCCTGTAGATTATGATCACATTTTTGTTAAAGCCAAAAAGATTACAGGCGTTTTTAGCTTTCTTTTCCTTATTTCTTTTCCTTATTTCTATAATTTTCTAACTTGAAAAAGTAAGCCTGTATTATATTTATTAGAAAAGGGCAGTGATGCTAATTTTCCCTTTGAAAAAAATCCGACAGAAGAATTGAGAAGAAAAAAAGAGTTAAATCAAAATTGTATCCCCAAAATATATTTGATTGTATTTAAAAGCTCCACAAGAAGATATGAACAAAATAAGGAACACATTACCTCACTAACTGCTACTGCAGATATCAAATTTCAAACCTTTGTTGTCTTTTTCTTAAAACTAGCAATGAGCCTTATTTAGTAAAGTCTAAGGTGTCTGGCCTGGGAAGTTGTTTATTCAAGCAATAGAATACATGTAGTGCGCTAGAAAGCTTGCTTGGTGGAGACGGACTGTTAGATATATGGTGTGGTTTTATGTGGATTAAATGTGAAGACTCGAAAAGTACTTTGTAAAGAAAAAAGCCCTACCATCCTGATCCTAATCATTTTCCAAGCCTCTCAAAGGACAACAGAATAATCATCAGGAAATAGTTACCTGCTTTCTCACCCCCATTAGCCACATCAATATGTGAGATATGGAGAATCTGAATAAATGGGAGCATGTAGGTGTTGAGTAAACATTAAAGCAATTAAACATTAAATCAGTCCACATCATTTACTAACCAGGAAGTGCTGTTTCTGGGCCTCGGTGATATTTGGCAAATAATGAATTTTCAGCCGAAATAGATACAGATTCTCAGGCTTAACCTAAACCTAGAAAAAGATGCATGGATCCTTAAGTTATCCTAATAGATAAGGATAATAGACTGTTAAATACAATCTGAATAAAATTGAGTGCCTTCTTTGTCCAAAGATTCGTTAAGTATAGGGAGCTAACTGGATGCTAATCTGAGACTCTTCTCAAAGAGGTTCACAGTACATCACATTACATACTGTGATCTACATGGCATTCATATAAAATTACTGTAATGTAAGAGATTTCATGATACTAAAACTCATATAGATGCAACTGAACCTAATTCTTAGGATGTCCTGTAGATTATGGAGCAGTCTTTGTTGTCCTGTGCTCAGAAAGGAACTTGGAAAGTAGGTCCATTCATATCATCACAAGTCTATAAGCTAATCACTAAAGACTAATGAGTGTCCCTTAAATAAAAAAAAATGAGTCTTTAGAGATTGTCCAAACTCAAGTTCTCAAACCCAACACATCATCAGAAGCAGACTTCTTAGGCCCCACTCCACACTTTCCAAATCAAAGACAGACAGAGGAAAAAAATCTATTTTCAATATTGACTAGCTTTGTAACTCCAGGCAAGTTACTAGCCCCAGTTTCTTCACGTCAACCAGGTTGACGGTAACCCCCCTAGGGTGGAGTTATTAGTGATAAGGGTAAACACTCTAAAATGCAGTGATTCAGCACATACATGTGGAAATGGCATTAATTCATCCTAATTCATAGAGTCCAAGCCAAATTCTTTTGCTACAATTGAAATCCACGCATGACTGTCTCAGTCTCAGTTGGAATGCTATCACTTACATCCTGTCAGAGTGCAGAATCTAAATTCTTATTGCATATTTAAGGATTACCATTTAATTCTTCTTTTAAAATTATGACTAAATGTAATTTTTTAAAAAATCTAACTTCATTGTGGTTCAGAGAAAGTATAATTAGTTATATGAAGAAAATGATATCCATGTATGAGTGTTTCCAACGATCCATATAGCTTTCCCTGCAGCTAATGTTGCTTCTTTATAATTGTTGACTAATAAAAGTTTGTATTGCTTTGTAAGTTTCCCAAGCCTGACTTCAAAGCTAACCCTTTGAACCTACAACATATCTCTTTTTGTTAATTAACATTGCAATATATTGTAATTAAAAATGTTTAACAGTAAGCTTTTATGAGAGTGTAATATTCTACCTGTGGTGGTTTATAGATGTGATCTGAGGGAGGATTTTTTGTTTTTGTTCTTTCTCTTTTAACTGTTGACCTTTTCTTAGGTGCACTGATGCTGAAGAACTATGAGCTTTCAGAACTTCTGGAGAGACTACAAAGTTCTGGTTGTTATGGTACCTTTAGTTGGGCTCATACATTTGGGGTGGCACAGAATCAAAAGCAGCCCTGTTTTCCAAATACCTAATAAGGACAAGGTTCCAGAGCCAGATAATCTGGCGCTTGCAAGTTCTCAGAAGAGCCACATCCAAGAGAAATAGAAGGCTTGCAATCTTCAGGTAAGTTCGATTTAATCTGGTCAACCAAATGATATGTTCCAGCAATGGGAAATGTGATTTTTTTTTTTTTTTTGGTGAGGAAGAATAGCCCTGAGCTAACATCCATGCTAATCCTCCTCTTTTTGCTGAGGAAGACCAGCTCTGAGCTAACATCTATTACCAATCCTCCTCCTTTTTTTTCCCCAAAGCCCCAGTAGATAGTTGTATGTCATAGTTGCACATCCTTCTAGTTGCTGTATGTGGGATGCGGCATCAGCATGGCCAGAGAAGCGATGCATCGGTGCGTGCCCAGGATCTGAACCCAGGCCGCCAGTAGCGGAGCGCATGCACTTAACCGCTAAGCCACAGGGCTGGCCTGGGAAATGTGATTTTTAAAAAAGTATACAGCTCTGGCAAGAAAAAGCCTCAGGTGGTTAGTTACCTGTTGTTTTGTGTGTGTGTGTGTGTGTGGAAGATTAGCCCCAAGCAAGCTAACATCCATTGCCAATCCTCCTCTTTTTGCTGAGGAAGACTGGCCATGGGCTAACATCCATGCCCATCTTCCTCTACTTGATATGTGGGATGCTGCCACAGCATGGCTTGATAAGTGGTGTGTAGGTCCACGCCCAGAATCCAAACCTGTTAACCCTGGGCTGCTGAAGCAGAACAGGTGAACTTAACCACTACGCCACTGGGCCAGCCCCTGGTTACCTGTTGTTTTTATTATGACCCACTGGTAAAATATTTTTCTATTAGAAAAGTTGCTTCTAGAAAAGTTTGTTGCACAGAGACCTGTGACACTTGGCTGACAGGGTCATTTGGATAACAAGAGAAAGGGCAATCCGGCCATTCTTGTCCTGTCCTTTTTTCTAGCATTGTCTCTGGGATTATGAATGTGTCCAAAGGAGCCCTTGTCTCCTTACCATAAATTCATTCCAGAGCATACCAATCTGTAATTTTCAAAAGGTTCTTTTCTTTATCATTTCTGTTCTGTTTTTTCCAAGACAAATAAACTAATTGTATTCATCCCTTAGTGTCTAATAGTTTAGCTTCAAAATAATTTGTTGCTTTTGAGAGTTACTGAAATAAGAGGATGTAGTTATATAATTCAGTTCTGTGGTCTCTTATCCATAATTCCAAAATTCAAAAAGTTTTAAAATCCAAACGGTTTTGCCACAACTCCTTTGGTACAAAACTTGATCTTAACTGACATGAGTCAGTTTGCAGTCTTTATTCCACTTAATATGAATATTTAGATTCACTGCAGAAATATTTTTGTGTTTGCTTATGAATGTTATGGTTATATTAATTATGGGTATTAAATACTATATTACTATATTATCTTGATTATGGGTGTTATTCACTCCATTTTATTTCTAAAATCCAAGAAATTCTGAATTATGAAACTTGTTTGGCCCCAGATAGAAAAGTATGGCCCTATAATTGTGGAGCGTTTTCTATTCTAATATACCTTTTTGACCTTCAGTTGAATAATAATGTGCTTTAAATTTGGCATAAAGTAGGTCAATTTGGGGTTCTACTCTTTATGGAAGGAGGACCTCAGTAAGGTTTTCCTCATTTTTAAGAGGTCTCTGATTTTGACTTGTGATAAAACTATGATAACATTATTACTTTTTGGCCAAAAAATTCCCCAGCTTATCTTGTATATTTCTGGCCTCAGACCTGCTAGAATCAGCCGTTTCTCCAAAGAACCCCAATTCCTTTTAAGAGGAAATTTTACCTGTTTGTATTTCTTTAACTCATTTTTTATAGTTTATCTCTGAATTTAGGATGCAGTCATGTATGTTTTACTATTATTTTAATTAAGTTATCCATTGCTGCAAAAAGCCCATCTGCCAGGCCTGTGCATCCAGGAATAGTCAGGGCCATTCATGTGATGGTAACTTTTGGAATTATGGGTCACATTGTTAGAAAGGAAGAGTCTTAATAGAGCTGAACGGACACTTCCAAACCTATTCCAAAAGCCAGCCTGGTATTTCATTCCATTTCATTTCTTTCAATTGTACCTTATTTTGTCTGGATCTAGACCTATGATCACAAGTTGGCAAATGTCAGCATCTTAAAATGATTTGGGAATCATCAACACTTTCAATGATTTCTTGCCTTCTTCTTTTATAGAGATATTAGCCAAAAGATGTGGTTACTGGTCTCACTACCACAAGACCGTTAGAGGTGCCAACTTGGCGTTCTACTTTTGAAAAGTTGCATGTCACTATTATGTATTGAAAATTTTTTTTAACTAGAGAAATCATTTTATTGATCACAGTTTCTATTGTGATTTGTGGTGTGTGTGTGTTGTGATGTGCAAATTAACATATGGAAGTCCCTTCACTAAGGTTTCATTTAAATGTGTTTCACAGATTTTGCTGAGTCTAAAATAACCATTGAAATACTATTTAAGTACTTTAGCTGTTCCTGGCATAAGATGAACAGAGACTTTTTTCCTCCTCATGCTATAAAAAAAGATGACTATAGCTTTATCATTGCAGGGAGAAAGCTGGCTATCATTGCCTTCACTTTATTTGGGTCCAGTTGCCATGGTTACAGCCCTTTAAATTGGGAGGAGTGGTAGCCAAAATAACACTTTGTATTATATTCTCTCATTCTCTTTACCTCTTTTTTGCACATCTTCAAATCACTTTTTTGGTCTGTATCATACTGTGTCATGGTCTACTCTAAGAAGTACTATAGTCTGGGTAATTCGGTTATTTTTATTTATGCTAAACACCATCCAAGTGGTTAGCACAGTTAGCATATTCCTGAAAATAACTAATAATTGGCTGAAACTTCACCTTCAAAGCACCCAGCCTCAACAGATAAGGTCCATGACCTGAGATTTTTATTCTTTCCGCACATTATTAAAGTATCCGAATTTTATGCCTCAAGGCACGCCATTTACAACCTTGTTAAGGAAACTAGTACAAGTGCTGGTATATTGGTATATGAACATTTATGGTATTTAAACTCTTAGAGATCAAATTGCAAATCAGATCCTGTTTTTCTCTTTGTCATCCAGCACATTCCTGGTTTTTATATTTATTGTCATTAACCAAAGTTTTGGGGAGGATTAGTTGTAGGACATCAAAACTGAAAATGGTTGATTGATAGGGTAAAACTACAGAAAATTAGCTCTGACTTTAGCCAAATATTTAAAACATGGTTTATTCTTTGGTACAATGTGTTGTGCAGACTTAAACAGCTACGTATAGACTATACTTCAGAGAGTGTCTGCAGTTGGAATACTAACAGTTATCTTGTTCTCATAATTATTTACAAACAGTATTTGATGTAAACGTACTTTTTTCAGACCTAAGGTTTCCAAGCAAACCAAAGTTATAGAAAAAAACATAACATTAGATCTTGATGTAAGAGAATAAAAACATTTGAGGCTTTTTTTAAGACTCAGAGACCCAAATTCTATGAGTTTTATAATGTAGCGTTTCTCTTTTAGAAGCATATCATATTCAAATAACTACTGTATGCTTTCTAGCTGTGTTGTTGTGCATTCCAAAATCATTAAAATATCAGCACTTTTTCTTGTAGGAATTCATTGAGGAATAAAGGAATGAATGATTAGTCTAACTAAGTGGATTTACGTTTCTCATTTTCTGGAGGAGTATGCCAGTTGGTAGTTCCTTTTTCTAAAGAAGGAGCAGAGGATTAAAATTAATTATTAAATTGTAATCTATAAAATGTTTTGGAATTATTTCTATAAAATATTTTATTTTTATTTCTTATAGAAAGAAGCAGCTTTGAATCTGAGCTTGATATTGAAAGAAGAGATGAAAAACATCAGTTGGATTAGAAAGAACTGGCTTCTTGTCGCTGGGGTTTCTTTCATAGGTGTCCATCTGGGAACATACTTTATACAGAGGACTGCAAAACAATCTGTGAAATATCAGTCTGGAGGAAACAACGTATTGTTGAATAATGAAGTAAAATAAATGTTTGGAATTACTAATATGTCATTAAATCATTACATGCTGATTAGCTTCGTAAACACGGAGCTATTTAATTTTATAGCCACGATGCTGCATATTCAGACTTTCATTCCTGAAGAATAATTTTTTTTAATGTGAAAACCCATGACAATACAATACATAGAAAACTATGGTTAACAAAATAAAAACTGTCTTCACAAATTACCACCTGAAGTAAGATGTCTCGTTTCGAAGCTAAAAAGCCATCATTGTGTAAAAGCGAACCACTGACAAGTGAGCGAGTTAGGGCCACACTTTCCGTCTTGAAAGGAATCGTAACGTCGTGCTATGGCCCTTTGGGTCGGCTGAAGCAGCTGCACAACAGCCTTGGAGGCTCTGTGTGCACAACCTCACAGTCGTCAGCCCTGCTCGCTAACCTCTCAGTCACCCATCCCATTTTAAAGATCCTGACAACTTCCATGCAGAATCACGTGTCATGCTTCAGTGACTGTGGCTTATTCACAGCCATTCTTTGCTGCAACCTGATTGAAAATGCTCAGAGAATAGGTTTGACACCCAGCACTGTCATTAAATTAAATAAACACCTTTTGAGGCTCTGCATCAGTTACCTCAAGTCTGAAGCCTGTGGTTGTCGAATTCCAGTTGACTTTAGTAGTACCCAGATCCTCCTTTGTTTGGTGCGAAGTATACTAACCAGTAAACCTGCCTCTATGCTCACCAGAAAGGAAATAGACCATATCAGTACTTTGATTCTGAGAGCCTTTTTGCTTACAATTCCAGAAAACACTGAAGACCACATCATTTTAGGAGAGAGTATAATTGTACCTTTAAAAGGTCAAAGAGTTATAGATTCTACTGTGTTACCTGGAATACTTATTGAAATGTCAGAAGTCCAACTGATGAAGGGATTACCTGTCAAAAAATCAGATTCCCTCAAGGTGGCACTCTTTTGTGCATCTTTATCTGGAGACCTTTCTGATACTGGAGAAGGAACTGTGGTGGTCAGTTATGGGGTTTCTCTTGAAAATGCAGTCCTGGACCAGTTGCTTAACCTAGGAAGGCAGCTAGTGAGTGATCATGTAGATCTTGTTATGTGCCAAAAAGTTATACACCCATCTTTGAAACAGTTTCTCAGTATGCATCGTGTTATTGCCGTAGACAGAGTTGGAGTGGCTCTCATGGAACCCTTGAGTAAAGTGACAGGTAAAAAGCATTCTGAGCTCTTGCTCCTTATGGTTAATAAATCACTTTTTTTTGAGCAGAGATATTCTTGGTACGTGTCACTGTTAACATCTTGAAAAATTTTAGAAGCCGCCAGCCTCGCAGCATGTGTATCATTTCTGGTAGCAAAGGTTGTTTCTGAAAAAGATCCTATATTGTTCGCTTATTAAAAATTGAATGATTATAGCTATTTTTATTAATTTTCAGCCCCAAAATGTATTGCGAGTTTATCATAATCTACAACTGTTAACCCCCAAATATTTTAGATTATTGAGAAATCTAACATCCTCATAATCATATGAAGTCTTTCACACTTCAAACAAAATTCTTCTACTTGAGGTTTTTTCAGATTTCTTAAATCACATTATATTCAGAAGGTAATTTAACTCAAGCAAAAACTGTACTTTTGCCTTAGTAGTGGTTTCTAAGTAGTAGGGGTGTGTGTGTGTTTTCTAGCTTTAAGTATCCCGAATATTTCCAGCTGAGCTCCTTAAGAACTGGGATCATCTTTTATTTTGAGCACTTACAACAGGCCTGGTCCACAGTAGGTGTTCTTAAATGCTTGTTGAATTGACAATAATGTATTTAGTAACATACAGAATTAGAATAGGCAAGAAATTCACTGTATTTCACAAACTCAGCAAGTTAAAAGCAGAAATGAAGTTGATAATCACCTGTTAGAGCCAAGGAAAAATGACAAACTGAAGAGTTCCTGATTTGAGTCATTCCTCAGTATCCCTTTAACTGCTTTCACAACCTATCAGACAATCATTTCATTCTGATTGATTGCAATTTTTAAGTTATTAGACTTATGCCATTGTTAAAGTTGACTATTTTTAGTCTTATTATCAGTCATCAAAAAGGAGTAGTATGTATGCCAGTGCTGAATACCCAATATCTCCGGGTTATTGTTCTATCTCTGTAAGACTGTCAAGTGATTGTCAAAGTGGAAATTATTAAGAAGTAAAGGACATAGTTCTTTGGAACTTATTGGTGATATTGTGGGTCAGACCTATATCCTTAAACATTTACTGGCTTTGCATGAATCGGGTGATTTCCAGTTGTGAATATTGAGTATTACAGATTATTTAGTCAGTTTTTAAAATATGAAGGCTGTTTCCATAGAAACAATATTATAAGTGGGCACTGGGTTTCCACACCAGCCCACAATTGTTATTTATCCCATATGTAACTAGAACATGGTATTAATAGCCAGTTTTAGTCCTGGATCTTGGCAGCAGAGACCTTTTGAGACAAAAGGGAAGGGGAAAAATATATATACCAGGCCCATGTCTCAATCTCAAGTAAACTAAGAATAAGTGAAGTATGCTTTGGGCCTAAGCCATCTTCCCTGGTGTATCTAGGTTAACATTACCTTCTTTCTCTCCCTTCAAACAAAATTACTCCTCTTTGTTGATGACCTAGGTTAAGTAATGGAGTTATTGTGCATGGGTGACTGGTGTGTGTGATGCTTGTCATGGCTTACAAAAGCATTTTTAGCATTTGGTTTGATTTATTTGTGGAGTAGATGTTATCTCCATTTTACTCTCCTATGGGGAAGCCCACCCAGAAAAATTAAATGACATGACTTGACTTGCTCCATGTCCAGTGGCTGATAAGCAGTAAAGCTGGATCCTCTCACTACAGACTCTGTTGTTTCCACCACGTGAAATTATACAAGATGTAGGCTTTTTTTTTTCTTAAGTTTTAGATCACTCAAATATTCCTCATTCTTTGAGACTTTAGAAGTAATGAAGAAACGACATTCAAAGAAGTGAAATTGTTCGTGATTATTTTCTGGGTTCTTACAAATTTTTTGAGCTGAAAGTGTTTTTAGGTATTATTGTTTTAACTCCATTAGTTTGAAAGCGGAAACTGGCCCAAAAGGGTGCATTGCTCAGAGTTATAGTTTTCATCTTCAGACTTGAAATGCAAACCGGTGCAGCCACTATGGGAAACAGTATGGAGATTCCTCAAAAAATTAAAAAGAGAAATACCTTATGATCCAGCTATCCCACTACTAGGAATCTATCCAAAGAACCTGAAATCAACAATCCAAAGAGGCTTATGCACCCCTATGTTCATTGCAGCATTATTCACTATAGCCAAGAAATGGAAGCAACCTAAGTGTCCCTCGACTGATGATTGGATAAAGAAGATGTGATATATATACACAATGGAATATTACTCAGCCATAAACAAAGACAAAATATTGTTGTTTCTTGTAGAAGTTTGGCATAGTTTCTTTTCTTATATAACTTTACTACATTTAGAAATTTTGGAAACATTCAAGTCATCCTAACTTCTCATTTATTCATATTTTTATTAATTTGTGCTTTGTAAAATTTTACTGTTTTATCTGTGCAGGAGGGAGGGCAAAATACTTATATAAAAGAATAACGAGATAATGTCACATACTTTATTTTGGCATAATTTAGGTAGCTATTTACATACAAACTGTTGTTAGGCAAAAAAAAAAAATTTATACATTCACTAAATAGAACCCCAAAGGAATTCAACTACACAGCTATTTGCATAGTTTAATTTGTGTGTTTTAAGGTAAAAATAATAACGCCTTTAAAGAAAAATAGCCTGTCCCCTCATTTCACCGTAATTCGACGTTAGTGGGGCTCTTAATTTTGGGTCTCTGATCCCTGAATGGCTTCCAGGGTTCCTAGACTTCCTGGAAACATATGCAAAATAGTGTGTGATTTTTTCTAGAGAGTACAAAATAGTTTCTACCAGATGTTCAAAGTCTGTAAACCAAAGAAACGTCTGCTTTATTTGCATATCATTTTAATAGCAGAATGCTACTTATTTCATAGGTTTAAGAAGATGCTTCTTGTTATTTCTTTATCCTCGATTTCATATTTTAAATGATATGCTTGTGGGACTTTTATATGGACTAGGAATAAATATTATAATTTTAAATAATTATATGCTCCATCTTTACTCATACATTTTCTGTTTTCTAAACTTTTAAAAAATAGGATCACAGCCTATTGGTTCTCTGGGCTCAATCTCCCCTAGTAGTTATGGAAGTGTGAAGGATTTGTGCACTGCAAAATTTGGCTTCAAACATTTTTTTCATCTTATTCCTAATGAAGCAACTGTCTGCAGTCTGCTTCTCTGCAACAGAAATGACACTGCCTGGGATGAGCTGAAGGTAGGTAATGAACTTTGAATTCCAATCTAGGGGCTGAGGCAGGGATTAAATAGTCCCTTGGACAGGTACTATAATTATTTTCATGTCAGTGAGCTATGTTTTTTTTTTCTTCATAACTTCCCTAAGTGGTATAGAAAGCAAAAACAACAAAAATATGAGAATTAAAGTCACAAGTAAACTGACCTAATTGCCTGTGACATTACATTAGCCTTGGCATGTGTTGCCATTTATTATTTCGAGCATTTGCAAGCAATCTAAAGGTCCTTGACATGAACTTTTCTTAAGAAATTAACTTGAATTGTATACTCTTTGATGTGAATGTGAATGTAAATAATTCACTAAGTGAATAATTCACTTAGAAAATGAGTTCCCTAGTCATACCCATCATCCACCTCTTAACAGAACTTGTTCTCTACCAGCAATAACACATGCAACTTTTATATAAGGGAAGTGATAATCTATGGTATTGGTCACAAGCTTGAAGATTCATGTATGCTCAAGGATGTATCCTTGGTGAATATTGAAGGTCTCTGTGTTTTTATTACTGCTGGGTTGTAGCTATATTATCATCTCCATAGCAACTTAAAATAAACTCTTAGCATTTATACAATTAATTTATTTAGACTGAAATAATTTTTGTAGTAGAAGTACTAGCAAACCTTGCTGACCGAGTTTTTGAGGCTATGCATTTGTGAATCTCAATTTGAAGAGCTAAGTGTATATGAAAAAAGATATTAATCTGGTCCCTGAAAACACACATCTGGCTAAAATATTTTTCTTAATCTCTAATCTTTATTATTCCAAAATGTATTCATCACATTACAACCTTGGCAATACAGGTTTTGTTCTTTTGCAGTTAAAATCAGGCTCTTTGAAACCACTAAGTTACCGTGAGAACATGGTTATGTTTCTTTGTGTATCTGATGTCAATGTCCACTTCTGATGATTTGGGGTTTTTTTAGCTCACGTGTCAAACAGCACTGCATGTTTTGCAGTTAACACTCAAGGAACCGTGCGTTTTGTTGGGAGGAGGCTGTACAGAAACTCACTTGGCAGCATATATCAGACACAAGGTAGGTTAGATAGTCCTACTCAGACTATCTCAGTTCTCAGCAATATTCATTTTATGAGATGATAAGCCAAATGATAATACCCTAGAGCCTTCAATGCTTAATTTCTCAGTAGTCTAAATCAGGTATTATATTTGAAAACATTTGAGGAAAATAACATTTGCAAATATGAGGTAATATCTTTATCACAATGATTATTATTAATCCAACCTTTTAGCAAACGATCACATTCTTTGAATATTGTCTAAATAGACTGCATGTTGAAATGAGCTTTCTGTTAATGGGAGTTGTCATATGAGAGATCTCTACTGCTGTGTACAATAATAATTGATATTCACAATGACAGTGTTGAGATTCTACAAAATACTTCAATACCTCCTGAATCATCAAGAAAAGAATTAATTTCATTTATTAAAGCATTCCAAGTGTTAGATTCTATTATAATTTTTAAATTGGTATTCATTTTATGATACATATTAATTCTATCAAATAGAATTTTTTTATTAATCTAGGAAACTCCATTTCCTGACAATAGTCAGATAAATTTAGTGCATCATAGTTCTGATTAATTACTTCATAAATACTGTCCTACTTTATTTGAAAATGGACACACAAGGTATGTGTTTTCCAAATATTTGCAGTTGATTCTTTGGTTAGTTAGGAGTGTTATCAAGAGACTCTGCAGGGCTTCCAGTGGATGCCAGGAACTGGAGAGAGTATAAATGTTTTTTGTAGACATGCCCCACCCTGCTTCCCCACATAATTTAAAATCTATTTGATGATAAAGCCCATTCATGAAAAGTTATCAGAATATATGTTATGAAAAACAAAATCAGTGCCAGTCTATTGATGTTAAATGGACGATAATATAGTCTGCAAATGGGATTGAGTAAAGAAGAAAAAGGTTTTTGGAAGAGGAAGGTGTCTTGAGTAGGATTTTGAAGAAAAATATAGCAGTGAAAATATGGGAAAAGAATATACAGTAGAGATTATCTCATTTGGTTCAGACCTCCTGGGCAAAAAAATAGTGGTCACTGTTTTTAAGTAAACTTAAGTTTTTAATTTTAGGATATGGGTTTTTAACTGTCATTCAGTTATTAGTTTGCTAATATGTTACTTTTTCTTTTACCATGAAATTTCTTAACCTGTTTTATCTTGAAGTCTGCTTTGTCTGATATGAGTATGGCAACACCTGCTTTCTTTTGTTTGCCATTAGCTTAGAGTATTGTCTTCCATCCTTTCACTCTGAGCCTGTGCTTGTCTTTAGGGCTGAGATGTGTTTCCTGGAGGCAGCATATTGTTGGGTCTTGCTTTTTAATCCATCCTGCCACTCTGTATCTTTTGATTGGAGAGTTCAATCCATTTACATTTAGGGTAATTATTGATATATTAGGGCTTAATGTTGCTGTTTTGTCACTTATTTTCTGGTTCTTTTGCGTTTCCTTTGTTTCTTGTCCCATTTGTTTCAGACTGCCAATTCAGTTTGGTTGTTCTGTCTTATGACTCTTCTAGTTTTCTCTTTGTTTATCATATGTGATTTTGTTTTGATTATTTGTTTAGTGGTTACCTTGAGGTTTGTGTAAAAAATCTTGTGTATGAGATAGTCCATTATCTGATGGCCTATTTCCTTATACTAAGTCAATTCAATCACTCGCCTCTTCCCCTTCTAAGTCGTTCTTGTTATATCTATCTTGTGTTGTGGCTGTGTGTTTACAGTGATGAGGTTAAATTTATTTTTGGTGAATTCCTTCCTTTGATCTTTGATTTTGGTATTTAAGTGGTTGCTAACCTATTCCAGTAAAGATCTCCCATTTTTCTGAGTTTGTCTACCTATTTTTCTCCTTGCTCCAAGCTTTGTATTCCCTTTCTCTTCTTTTTTTTCAGGCCTGAGGGCATTGAGTGTTTCTTGTAGTGGGGGTCTCGTGGCCATGAACTCCCTTAGCTTTTGTTTATCTGGGAGAGTTACTATTTCTCCATCATATTTGAAGGATATTTTTGCTGGATAGAGTATTCTTGGCTGAAAGTTTTTGTCTTTCAGTATTTTGAATATACCATTCCAGTCTCTCCTAGCCTGTAAAGTTTCTGTTGAGAAATCCACTGAAAGCCTGATGGGAGTTCCTTTGTACGTTATTTTTTGTTTTTGTCTAGCTGCCCTTAATATTGTTTCTTTGTCCTTGACTCTGGCTAGCCTTACCACTACATGTTGTGGAGTGGGCCTTTGCCTGTTGATGTATTTAGGTGATCTGTTGGCTTCGCTTACTGGTATTTCCTGCTCCTTCCCCAGATTTGGGAAATTCTCAGCTATTATTTCCTTGAATAGGCTCTCTGTTCCTCTTTTCCTCTCTTCTCCCTCAGGAATACCTATAATTCTTATGTTACATTTCCTAATAGAGTCAGATATTTCTTGGGGTCTTTCTTCATTTCTTTTTAGTCTTAGTTCTCTCTCCTCTTCCATCTGGAGCATATCTGTATTTTCCTATCCTATAAAATGCTAATTCTTTCCTCCATATTGTCAGCTCTGTTCTTTAAAGATTCCAGATTCTCCTTTATCTCCTCCATTGTGTTCTTCATCTCCATCACCACTGATTGGTTTTTCTTTATGATTTCAATCTCTTTTGTGAAGAAACTCCTAATGTCATTGAATTGTTTGTCTGTGTTGTCTTGTATTTCGTTGAGTGTTTTTATGATAACTATTTTGAAATCTCTGTCACTTAGGTTATGGATTTCTGTGTCTTCAGGGTTGGTTTCTGGGTGCTTGTCATTTTCCTTCTGGTCTGGTGATTTCATGTATCTTTGCATTGTGGTTCCTGTATTGGCTTTGTTTTCCTCATCCTGGAAATCTCTGGTTGCAATTTCCACCCCCCACCACTGTGTGGGGGTAAGGGGCTGTGTAACCTGAGCCCCCTGCATTCTGCCGCGGTTTTTTGCTGCCATCCGCGGGTCACTTGGTCTGGTCTGGTCGGCCGAGCTGCAGGGTCCAGTTTGCCGGGGGTAGGGGGGGTGCTCTCTCTTTTGCCCGCTGAGTCCCTGGCGTGGGGGGCTTCTCATTTGCCCCTCGTTATCTACTCTCTGGGGTGCTCAGATGTTGATGGTACCCTGTAGCAGTTCTGAGTCCTCTGTGTGGGAGTTTCCCACTGGCCGAGAGACCCTGAAGAGCTACGGTTTCCCGGCAGAGGGCCACCCCTCCCCCCTCTCTGGGAGCCGCTGACCGGGATCGCTGATCTGATGGGGAGGGAGAGGAGTTCTCCTTACCTCTCCTCACTTCCTCCAGGGGCCCAGCACGTTCCACTCTCAGATGTACAGCAGTGTGGATCTTTCTGATCTTGCTTTTCACTGTCTAGGATTCTGTTGTTGGTCTGTGACTGTTCCTTTTGTTGTATCTCATTGGGGGAAGAGTTTACGGGAAAGCTCAATCCGCCATGACGCTGACGTCACTCCTCACCATGAAATTCCTAGGATAAACTTTTTAGAATGGTGGAACCAAAAAACCGTCTAAAGTCATATTACCTTTTCATTAATTTAAATAGAACAATATTTATTTTTAAAACATTGATGTGAAAACTACATGTCCCTAAATCATTTTTTCTTAATAATATGTGTGTTCTCATTTTAAAGAAATCTCAAATATTTTGCCAAGTATAAATAAGTACTTCATTTGGGACATCAGTCTTGAGTAACTTCCTATTGTGTGTATAAAAACCTGTAGTACATGCACCATGCCTTGTCCTTTATATATTAAGGAGGCACCACTGGGCAGTCATTCAGAATAAGTTGTTGATGGGGTTTAGTCTGATTCATTCATTCTGATAACATGACTGGTAGCATACATTTTTACTATAACCAGCCAGGTTAAGGTATTATAGCCTGCCAGCTCACCCACACATGTCCATTAGCATTGTGCCAAACCCCTAAGTAAATGAAAGTAAGTGGTGTCTTTATGAATAAGGGTTTGATCAAATATTCTATTTTTCAGATACATATTTATAATATTAATTGCTCTGCCTGTGTTTTCAATGGTTTTATTGCTTTTAGACTTGTAATGAGCCAGAAAGCATTCTTAAGGATGAAGGATGTAATCAAACAGAACTTCACCTAATTACTGAAGCGTTTTGCAGTGCACTAGAATCTCTCGCTGCCTCTTTAGAACATGATGGAGGTGAAATTCTCACTGACATGAAGTATGGACACTTTTGGTCACTTCAGGCAGATTCTCCCTCTATTGTCAACTGGCCAGATTTGCTTTCAAGATGTGGCTGTGGCCTCTACAACAGCCAGGAAGAGCTCAGCTGGTCTTTCCTGAGGAGTACTTGTCACCCTTTTGCGCCACAAACCTGCCTTCCACATGAAGCTGCAGGCTCAGCCAACTACCTGACCTTGGACTGTTTTACTGCTAAGCTTAATGGCCTACAGGTGGCTGTGGAGACAGCCAATTTGATTTTGGATCTTTCGTATGTCATTGAAGATAAAAACTGATATCAGAGAATAGCATGTTTATATTACCAAAAAAAACTAGTCAGGTGTCAATTAAGAAAAATATTGAATGTACTTGTTCTCTCCCAAAGGCCTGTTCTGCATATCTGGAAAGATGATTCATAAAATTATAGATTTACTTAAGAAAAAAAGGTATGATTCTTGAATAGAAGTACCATAGAATAATGAAAATATGAAGCATTATTAAAGATATTGTAGTTATCTTAGGGATTCCACTTTATATTGTTCTGAGTTTTTGTTGTTATTTTGATATCCTAAGAATATACAGAAATAAAAAAAATTTCCTAATCTATGCTCTAGTTTGCATATACTTATAGATATTTTTTAGTTTGTAGTAATTACATACGTTTAAAGTGTGAAATTAGATTCCAGAGTATCACAAGGCATCCAGTACATATTGCTAAATCAAAAGAAGCATTCCAACTGCACATTTAGTAAAATTTAAGTGTTCTTTATCTGAGACTATATCATTCAGTGGTTAGATAACTGCTGTAGAACCTGGTCTACCTGCAGTTGCTAGTTTGTATCACAGTTCTTCATTTTTGTTATTTTGAGAATGTGTGATTAGGAAAAAAATAGATTTATATAGTAACTAAGCAGCATAGAGAAAAGAAGTGGAAAATTTATTTCTCTAGTTCAGTCAATAGTGCAAAAAATAAACTAGAAAAGCTCTCATATTCGAAGTAGAGACACTGATGTTTCACCAAGGAAAGTAATTTGAATTTTATGCAAATACAAGGTATATTGATAAATTGAAGAAGAAATACAGAATGCAGCTAGAGGAATAAGTATGGAGCTGTAACAGATGTTATATTAAACTTTAGGAAAACGTTTAGAAAATTTTGGGAAAATTAAACAACCCAAGAGTCAGTGATCAGATCTATAGACATGGTAGAGGGAGACAGAATTTTTAGGCAATTTCCTCTAGTACTCTTGTAATCCAAAAGAATTTTTACCCTGAGCTGAAGAAAAAATTGCAGTACAAACTCAAAGCGATGCAATATATATTGAAAAATCAACTACACCTCAAGCTTCATAAAACATTTCTCAAAAATTTTATTTATTTTATTATTAGAGTTGAATTAGAGGAGCAGTGTGGTAGGCAGCCTGTAAGTGACGCCCCCCCCCCCCCCCACCGCCGTGGTTTTCAGGCCCTTGCATAATCCCCTCCCCTTGAGTGTGGGCTGGGGGTAGAGATGCCTTCAACTCTCCTATTTCCCCCCTCTGTGAACAGGAATGTCTTAATGCGGTTATCCTATGTCTGATCCATCATTGTATGTTGGCAGATAACTTGTCTTCTTAGCTTCATGAGTCTACAGATGTAGAGGAACTGTGCTCAAAGAGCTGTACTTAAGGAATTACACCTAAGGAGCCTCGCCCACCCTGACCTGGTTTCTGTGATGAGATTCCGGACTTAGAGCTGAGGTTGTAATACAATGAGACTTTTGAGGATCTGGGGAGGGTGAATATATTTTGCATGTGGTGGGCAGCCTCTAAAATGGCTCCCAATGATCCCACCTCCTGGTAGTCCACCTTTTGGGTGTGGGTGGAACTTCGTGACTAGCTTTTTGATGAGTAGAATCCAGCAGAAGTGATGGGATGTCCCTTCCGATATTAAGTTGTAAAAAGATGGGCTTGTCTCTTGATCTCTCACTCGCTCACTCTGTTGGAGTTCAGCTGGCAGGTGGGGAATTGCCCTGTGGAGAGGCCCGCATGGCAACAGACTGAGGGAGGCTTCCAGGCAACAGCTCCCAAGGAACTAAATCCTACCAACCACCACGAGAGTGAATTTGGAAGCAGATCCTCCCTAGTGGAGCCCCAATGGTAGCCTCTCATTGCACCGGCATGAGAGCACTGAGGCAGAGGACCTAGCTAAGCCACTCCCAGAGTGATTCCTGACCCACTAAATCTGTGAGATAATAAATTTTGTTTTAAAGCAAGGTTTGGGTGTAATTTATTATGCAGCAATAGACATCTAATAAAGGCAGGAGTAAAAGCTTATTTATAATTACATACTGAAATCTTGGTCACACAAGTGGAAAAAAGCATTCTTGATGCCATGCCTTTGTATTTTCCCTATCACTCCAAACATAAAGGCAGTGTTCTTCATCACACACGAGGTTTCTACATTCACTTAAGACCGTGGGTCACATAGGAATGTGGGAGTTGTCCTGGGTCTCCTTGGCCCTCTACTGCATTTCCAGTTGCTCGAAGAAGGGGTGCCATGGCGAACCTCTCCAACTGACCTTGTACGTCAAGAGTCTCCACTTCTCATGGTAGCCATTTTTAGCTCTGTCATTTTGAGCTTTGCCGTAAAATTCAATTACATTCCTTGGTGAAACATCAGTGCTCCCATTTGAGTATGTCATAAATTTGTTGAAATATTTTTATAAATTTGTGTTTCCTGAAGTTGTGTACAATCTTTACTAGAAAATACTGTAAATAAAAAAAAAAAAAACACTTCCTTAACAATTCAAGAGAATCATCATTCAAACTCAGATGGTAAAATATGAGATGAAAATTCTTGCTGAAAATAATTTCAGAAGAGCTCATTTTGACAGAAATAAATGACAAGGAAAAACAGCAACTAAGTTAATCCTCAGGCACTGTTTTGTGACTTAAAGTAAGATTGAGGTCTGAATATTGCATTATGTTGTTCTTCGGGAGACAGAACAGGAAACCCTGATTGCTACAAAAAGAAAAGGGAAAATGAGCAGAAGAGAAGGAAGTCAGTGACAGCTGCTTGGTACTTTTGTGGGACTCAAGATGTGAAGCATTAAAGGTTATTGAGCCATGGGAGTCCAACAGGATTAGCATCTTATCAGTCAAAAGAGGGTAGGATCTTGGGAGCAAGGAAAATATTGGAGAACTAACACAAATTAAAAGAGTCTTTTAAGTCAAAATACTTATTTGGTCTTACAAATACCCCAATTCCTTAAATCTTACATTTGTACTAAATTAGAGAATCTTTATAAGTTAGACATTTTAAATCAACCATTCAAGTGAAGCATTTTCCATAGGGTATTTAAATTACATACTATTATATCTTTTATTATGATAAGTATCCTTGAACTCATTTAGTTTGTATAATCAAAGCCATTTAGGCATTCACATAATAGAAAATAAAATTTAAGTACTCCTATAAGATCCATCAAATTCTGTATTACATCGTTGAGCAGTTCTTTGGATAACTTTAAAATAAAACTATTGTTTGCAGTCACGTAAATTATGCGGGTTATTGTTTGAGAGTATCATGTACAAAAATCACTTTCATAATCAATACAGGTCCTGTCAAAACATCCAATGCGTTAGGTTATTCCTTTCTGATAATCTTTGGGGAATAGTCAAGGAGACTAAACATCTCTTACAGGGCTCTATTTCAGCAGTCTAAATAAATCTCTCTCTTCATCTGAAGGAAAAGGCAAGTTTGAACATCTGATATCTTTATAATTTTTTTTCATAAATGTTTCCACTTAGTAACTATGGTATCCCATAATCCTTGGAAATTTTTGCCACTCACCTAAACATTTGAATTTAGATGTATCTAAACCCAATGTTAGCCTGTATCTTTGGATTATAAGTCGATTTATGTACTTCTTTATTGAGAATATAGTAATAATCATAAAAGAGAATGCAGTCCCTGAAAACTATTCCTATATGTAGATCAAGCCTTTTGTTGGAGAAATAATTCGTAGATTAAATGCACTAAAAGCAATAAAATACCATTACCTGTAATAAATTGGCTTTAGAGGGAAATCAAGCAACTTGACAATCTCCTGTTAAGAATTCACACTGAGGCATCACACTTATAAATATTTATAAGAAACATCCTATTTTAGCCCTATAGTTTTTGTTCAAAGTATTGTGATTTCTTTCTTTTTTTTTTTTTGTTGAGGAATATTTGCTCTGAGCTAACATCTTTTGCCAATTTGCCTCTGTTTCATATGTGAGCCACTGCCACAGCATGGCCAATGATAGATGAGTGGTGTGTAGGTCCACACCCGGGAACCAAACCCGGGCCGCTGAAGTGGAGAGTGCCAAACTTAACCACTAGGCCACCAGGGCTGACCCAGTGATTTCATTTTGAGAAGTATTAATTGACCTCTTTTTGTTTGCCAGATGCTATAGTCAGTGGTATTAGAGGTTAAAAAAAAATGTTGTTCACAATCCCTGACCCCAAAGAGCTAGATGTAGCCAGTGAGATGTATTTTTTAATACCATTTTTCTTTTTTAAAAAGTAATTTCCTAAAATAATTATAAGCATTATGTTGTAATAGAAAACTTGGAAAATATGAATGAGACACACACACACAAACACACAAATGGAAAATAAAGTCAAATGTAATTCTACTACCCAGAAATAACCACTGTTTACATTTTATATGCATCTTTTCTGTTTTTCTGTATATACTTTTCCAAAAATGTAACCATACAGTATGTTGTTTTATAATCTGTTCCTTTTACCTAATATGTCATGAACGTCACAAACATGTACAATCACTACACACTCTACTACTACATCATTTTTAATAACTGAAATGAAATTTCAGTTGTAGAGATTATACCATAATTTAGTCAACTGAACTTTTATTAGCATGCCTTTAGGCTGTTTCCAATTTTTGTATCAATATAAACAACAACACAATGAACAGCTTGTATATAGCCTTTTCCTAGATCCCTGATTATTTCCTCAGGATGAATAAATAGAATTAAGATTTCTGGCTCTAAGTGTATTTGAAATGGATAGGCTATTAATATATATTGTCTAATTGTCTTCCAGGAATGTTGCATCAATATGCTCTGACCACAGTGTGTGAAAGTGCTCATTTTCACGAACTTTGGCCAACACTGGTTATTATCTTTGCCAATTTAATAGCTAAAGTAGACTCCTTTTTACAATTTGCATTTTCCTTTTTATAATTTGCATTTTTTAAGTTATTAATAAGGCAGATACTTTTTTATATATTATTGGCCATGTCTTCTTTCGTTAGTCAAATGCTTGTTAACAGGTCTTCTAAGTTTTCTATCAGTTCATCTTTCTAATATGCATTTATATTTTTATATTTACTTTCTCATTTGCATTATTAAAGGTATGTACATATTAGAGAGGTAAATTTTTAAAGCAAATGCATAGCCTCTTTTCACGGTCTCAGTTTTTTAACCAGCTGTGCATGCCCAAGCTAAACATGGTACTTTCTTAATGGTACAGTTTTGTACATATCTATTGCTTTGCACTCATAGGCAGCAGCAAAACACCTATGTTGTGTGATGAATTTAAAATAGTAGACAAACTATTGCCCTGACTTTTTACTACCATCTAATTCTTTAATAAAGCATCTGGGGAATGGGATGGTATATTAGTTTGCTAGGGCTGCTTTAACAAATTACCGCAAATTTGGTGGCTTAAAACAACAGCCAGCCCCAGTTCTGGAGGCTAGAAGTCTGAAATCAAGGTGTTGTCAGGGCTACACTGCCTACTGAGGCTCTAGGGGGCAATCGTTCCTCGCTTCTTGCGGTTTCTAGTGGCTATCAGTATTCCTTGACTTTCCTTGGCTTGTAGACACATCACTCCAATCTTTGCCTCTATCTTCACATGGCCTTCCCCGCTGTGTCTCTGTGTCTCAAACCTCCCTCTCCGTTCTCTTATAAGGACACCAGTCATTGGATTTAGGGCCCACCCTAAATCCAGAATGATCTCCTCCCAAGATCTTTAATTACATCTGCAAAGACCCTATTTCCAAATAAGATTACATTCACAGGGACAGGGCATAGGACTTAGACATGTCTTTTCTGGGGACACCATTCAACTCACTACAGATGGTAAAAAACTGCCAAATGTAAATCGTCCTTCCCCAGGGCTACAGCTACACAGAGTAAAGTACGCCCAGCTTGGACGAAGGCACCAATGCCAGGCTTTACCACCAAACACTTCAAACAATGTCTCTATTTATTGTTCTTTAATTATAATCAAAGCTCAATCTTTTTTTCCTTAAATCCGCTTACACCTGACCTGTCTTCTCTACTCCTCTTCTCTACCTTTGTCATCGTCACTCTTACTTTCCTGCCCCAGGTATCAGATATAAACTACCAATTGAGTGTTGTTCCATACTTTCTCTGTGTTCATAATTTATATACAAACATATATAGAGAATTTTTTTACATTGCTTTTGTAAAAAAAAAAAAAAAAAAAAGATCATTTTATATAACTTTGCTTTTTTCAGAAATGTTTCCAAGTCGCCTGAAACAGGGTTAATTCATTCTTTGCGTAGTCATACAATATACTTTTACAGATTGTGATGGAGGGTGTTGGTGTCCCCTTTATTAGCCTGGTGCAATCATCCCCAAATGCCGTGAATGTGTTGGCTGCTGATGGCTTACAGCTAACCCCTTCTCTGGAGAACTGCTCTAAGTCCAAACAGAAGCCATCTTGCCAGGGAGATTATTATGCCTGTCCCTGTCCTGTGTGTGTATGTGTGTAGGAGGTGGGCAGCAAGGCAGCCCACAGCCAATGACTTTGTACACATATCCTTACCTACTTATGTTTTCATTTATAAGTGGTAGATGCTAATGATTCTAATGAGTAATGAGTTAGGTCAAAAAATATCTGTACCCGTTTAATAAATATTGCCTAATTGCTTTCCAAAAGGCTGTAATGGTTCACATTCCCACCAGCAATCCATGAGAGTACCATTTCCCACTATCTGTTCACCTAATGGCTCTGCCAGTAAAAGGTATTAGGTTTCTTTTTTGTTTTTCCAAATTGTTGTCACCTGGTTATTTTATTTTAAAGTTTCTGATTACTAGTGAATTTGAGCATTTAAAAATTACACTACAACTCTCAATTTCTCAACCGGCATGTAAGTAGCTTAGAAGTCCCCACTTCGTCCTAACAAGTAAAAAGCTGAACAAACTGAAAATTCAACAACTTTTCTTAGATCTGTAAAAGGTGGTTCTGATCACCAAATTCCAATGTGTGTGTGTTGTGGGCCGGGGGCGGTGGGGTGGGTGGGTGTTCCCCACACCAACAAGCAATTCTCTGGACACTAGCAGGGCATCCAATAATATAACTCAATTCTAATACTATTTACCTGGAAAAAGCATCAGATTCCACAGGTTAAGGGTTCAATCCTACAAGACTGCCCCCCACCCCTTCCGACACTTATCGAAAGCCCAGGATATTACCTGTGTTTCTGACCAACCGCCTATAGATCGGAGGTTCCAACAACCCCCTCCTTGGGTTCGATTAATTTGCTAAAGCTGCTCACAGAACTCAGAGAAACATTTTACTCACTAGATCACTGGTTTATTAGAAAAGGGTATAACTTAGGAACAGCCAGATGGAAGAGATGCATAGGGCAAGGTATGAGGAAAGGGCACAGAGGTTCCACACCCTCTTCAGGCGCACCACTGTCCCCAAATCTCTCCAGGTGTTCACCAACCCAGAAGCTCTCTGAACTCTTTCCTTTTGGGTTTTTATGGAGGCTCATTACATAGTTAGGATTGATTAAATCATTGGCCACTTGTGATTGATTCAACCTCCAGCCCCTTTCTTCTCCCCAGAAGTCAGGGGGTGGGACTGAAAGTCCCAACCATGTATTCATGGTTGGTTCCCATGGCAACCAGCTCCCATCCTTAGGTGCAGTCCAAAAATCATCTCATTAACATAATGAAAGACACCTTAGCTCTAATCACTTAGGAAATTCCAAAGGTTTTAGGAGCTCTGTGACAGAAACTAGGACAAAGACCAAATATATATTTCTTATTATAAATCACAATACCACAGTCCGCCAGGGAAATGAGGTCACAGGGCAAACAGCTACCCCCAAAACTAAAGAGACAGACAAGTGAATACAGAGAATCATAACTTATCTGAGCAGAAACCCACAGGCAGAAACCACCACGGGAACTAGTGCCTGGGTAGGAAAACCTGAACTGTTATTGACAAATGGCTGGAGGGTCAGTGCGGACAAGTCTGAGAATTAAAAACTCCAGGGGGACCAAGTCACAGAAGAGTCCCCACACTTTTGTGAGTTTTACCTCCCGTTGCCCCTCAGCAGCTTTACTAGGTACTTACTGTGAATATCGAAGAAAAATCCCAGAGTGTTTTACTTTTCTTAACAAAGCCTGTCCTCAGGAGAAACTATTTTACCAAAACCTATTGTACAAAACCTGCTGGGATTTTATCAGAGCCTAACCTACCCAGGAGAAGGGAAATACACAACTCCAGCCCCCTCCAGCCATCCTGTCCCACCTAAGAGGGGAGAAAAACCTGAAAAGTACTGGTGAAGTTCACAGTCCAGGAGCACAAGCTCACCAAGACTGAGACCTAATCATAGGACTGGAGAATACTTCCCTTCTCCCCACAACTTACCACTGCATTACTAAAGACCTATTTACCACAGTGCTTTTTGTCCAGTACATCATGTCTGCCTTTCAACAAAAAATTACAAGGCATACTAAAAGACAAAAACACAGTTTGAAGAGATGGAACAAGCATCAGAACTCAAGTCAGATATAACAGGAATGTTAGAATTATCAGACTAGGAATTTTAAAAAATAAGTGATTAGTATGCTAGGGGCTTTAATGGAAAAAGTAGACAACATGCAATAACAGATGGATTATGTAAGCAAAGAGATGGAAATTCTAAGAATCAAAAAGAAATGCTAGAGATCAAAATCAGTGTTACAGAAATGAAGAATACCTTTAACAGACTCATTGATGGACTAGGCACAGCTGAGGAGAGAATCTCTGAACTTGAGGACATGACAATAGAAACTTCCAAAACTGAAAAGGAAAAAGAAAAAAGACTAAAAAAAAAAAGAACAGACTATCCAAGAACTATGGGACAACTACAAAGGTGAAAAATACACTTAATGGGAATACCAAAGGGAAAAGAGAGAAAGGAACAGAAGAAAATATTTGAAGAAATAAAAACTGAGAATTTCTGCCAAATTAATGTCAGACACCAAACTACAGATTCAGGAAGCTCAGAGAGCACCAAGCAGGATACATGATGAAAAAATTCACACCTAGGCATACCATATTCAAACTTCAGAAAATCAAAGATAAAGTCTTGAAAGCACCTGGGTGTGGGGGGTGGGGAAACACCTCATCTATAGAGGAACAAAGATAAGAATTACATCCGACTTCTCAGAAACCATGCAAGTAAGGAATGGAGCAAAATATTTAAAATATTGAGAGAAAAATCCCACAAACCTAGAAGTCTGAACCTTGTGAAATTATCCTTCAAAAGTGAAGGACTCACATGCATAAAAAATGGATCTAGACACAGACCTTACATCCTTCACAAAAATTGACTCAAAATGGAACACAGACCTAAATATAAAACACAAAACTATAAAACTCCTACAAAATAACAGAAGAAAAAGCCTAGATGACCTTGGGGTGTGGTGATGACTTTTTAGATACAACACCAAAGGCACCATCCATGAAAGAAATAATTGATAAGCTGTAATATCCCTTGGTATCTACCAAAATGAATTGAAAACTCATGTCCACGCAAAACTTCCACACCATGTTTTTAGCAGCTTTATTCATAATTGCCCAAACTTGGAAGCATCTCAAGATGTCCTTCAGGAAGTGAGTGGATAAATAAACTGAGGTACATTCAGACAATGGAATATTATTCAGCACTAAGAAGAAATGAGATATCGAGCCATGAAAAGACATGGAGGAAACTTAAGTGCATATTACTAAGTGAAAGAAGCCAATCTGAAAAGGCTACATACTGTAGGATTCCAACTATATGACATTCTGGAAAAGGCAAAACTATGGAGACAGTAGAAAAGATGAATGGTTGCCAGGGATTGGGGGGAAGGAGGGATGAATAGACAGAGCACAGAGGATTTTTAGGGCAGTGAAACTACTCTGTACAATACTATGATGGTGGATATATGTCAAAATCCATAGAATGTACAACACCAACCGTGAACCCTAATTAAACTATGGACTTCGGGTGATAATGATATGTCAATGTCAGTTCATCACTTGTAACAAATGTACCACTCTGGTGGGGGATGTTGATAACGGGAGAGGTTGTGCATGTATTCAGCTCCATTTTGTTGTAAACCTAAAACTGCTCTAAAAAATAGAATTTATTAATTAAAAAATATACAGTTAGCTATCTGGAATTGCTCTTCTTTGAATTATCTATATTTATTGATTTGTAAGAGAACTTTGATTATTATAGATGTTATTATAAATATTAACCCTTTATCTGTCCTCTGTAGTGCAAATATTTTTTGCAAATTGTTTTCTATTGCTTTCATTTATTGAATTTTACCATGTTAAAGTCTTTAATTTTTTCTCTAGTCAAATATATCTACGTTTTCTAGCTTCTGGGTTTCTTGTCTTGGTTAAAAACCCTTGATCTTCTAAATATTCTTCTAAGAATTTTACCTTGTACATTTAAGTTTTAATCCATCTGTAATTTATTTTTATATATGATATAAGGTAGAAGGCCAACTTAATTTTCTTCTAGGTGGAGAACAGTTTTGCCAATATCATTTATTAAGGAAACCATTCTTTTCCCAATGAATTAAAATACCACCTTTGTCATATATTAAATTCTCATCTATGTGGAGATCTATTTCTAGGCTATCATTTATCTTCCATTGATTTATTTGCTTGTTCTTAATACAATACTACTACATCTATTGATTATAATATCTTCATAAAATTTTTAGTATGTGGCAAAGGAAGTCCCTACTTCACTATTTTTCTCTTTAATACATCCTTTGGGCTATTTTTAAGTTTTATTCTCCATATGAATTTATAGATAATTTTATGCAATTATAAAATGAATTATAATTGGAATTGAATTTAGGTTTATATATTAATTTGTGGAAAAATTAACATTTGGGAACTATTAAGTGTTTCCACCCAAGAACGTGGTAGTCATTCCATTCATTCAGATCTTTTTTCATTATCTTTATTAAGATTTTTAAAGTTCTTCGTTATAGACCTTGAACTTTTTTATAATAATTTTTTTTTTTTTTTTTTTGGTGAGGAAGATCAGCTCTGAGTTAACATCCACACCAATCCTCCTCTTTTTTGCTGAGGAAGACTGGCCCTGGGCTAACATCTGTGCGCATCTTCCTCCACTTTATAGGGGACCCCACCAAAGCACGGCCTGACAAGCGGTACATCAGTGCGCACCCGGGATCTGAACCCGGGCCGCCAGCAGTGGAGCGTGTGCACTTACTGCTATGCCCCGGGGGCTGGCCCTATAATAATTTTTAAGTATCTCATTGCTGTGTTGCTATTTTGAATAGAAATATTTTCCATTGCTAAATGCCCAATACTATATTTCTATATTTTTGGAAGACCATGAATACTGTTCACTACTAATATATCATAGATACTTTTAAGATCTATGAGTTTGAGCCAGCTCCATGGCTTAGCGGTTAAGTGCGCGTGCTCCGCTGCTGGCAGCCCGAGTTGGGATCTCGGGCGTGCACCGACGCACTACTTCTCCAGCCATGCTGAGGCTGCATCCCACATACAGCAACTAGAAGGACGTGCAGCTATGACATACAACTATCTACTGGGGCTTTGGGGGAAAATAAATAAATAAATAAATAAAATTAAGATCTATGAGTTTTATTTTTAACATTTACCTTTTCTAAAATTGGAATGTGTCTTAACATCAAAGTGTACATTATTTGGGTGTCCTTTTCGCCACACAAAAAATTTATTATTAAGTTGATGATGTGTTTTACAGACTTTTACAGATTTGAGGAAATAAGTACATCTGTGCAATCTATATAGATGGAAGGAGGCATGGTATAGACATTTGAGAATTCTGGTGCTTTGAAGACAGAGAGACTTTGGTTTAAAAACTTGAATAAACTCTTAACTTTGTGAGATTTTTAACCTCGTGTGATTGTTGTGAAGAGTAAATGCCATAATGAATGAAGAGCTCTTAGCACAGAACCTTGCATATAATCAGCACTCAATAAATGGGAGCTAGGCAAAATCTTCTAGTAGATTCCAACAGGCTGACAATCCCACATTATTTTAGAAGTTCAAAAAGAAAGAGAACGTTTTAAGAATTTAATTGGGATAAGGCAAAACTACAAATTTATAAAGTTGGGTGGAGTGGTTACTAGGATATTCAACCATTTGCTTAATTTTGAGGTCGTCTTGTAGGCTTAGAAACTTATTTGGGTATAATCGTATAATTCTCTTAGGTTATGTTACGGACTACACACGATGAGAATATTTACTAAATCTCCCTGACAGTCTTGGTTTACTAGAAACATAGTTTAATGTGCCAGATTTTACTTTTTATCAGTGCATCAGATACATCTATGAGTCTTGAGTAGGTGATTTTGTTGCAAAGGAATCTAATATCCCTTGAATTTAAGAAAAATGGATTGAATTTTTGTCAACAAATTAACTTTTGTTATCAATGGTGCTTAAAACATTATCAGAACTACTATTATGCATCTCTTTACTCTTATTTATGTGATTTTTTGGCTATAAGAAATGAATAAATATATGTGAAATAAGTTTGGATCTATTTTATGATTAAATAAACAGCTTGAAAATTCTTAAGTTACTCATCAAAATTAGAGGATTTTTTAGAAGTAAAACAGAAATTTCTATCACTTTCTCAAGAGAAATTATCAGCCATTCTTATTTATTTTACTTATGAGTTTATTATGCGTGAACATTTTATTAAATTAGGCTACTCTTACTTGATGATGAAGTATAATGGAAAATTTTATCTTTATATTTATAGCATGTGAAACCAAGGTCTTTAAAACGCAGATGAATTCAAGTTCTTGTTTAAACACTCTTTTTTGCTTTCTATTGGGCATTATAAAAAATATATTCATCATTGTCTACTGTAAATTAAATCTTGATCTGCATGGATGAATCTCTCTTCTCATATTTGAATCCTTTCTGGTTTTATTTTCATTGTAATGAATCATTGATGTAAATATTGGGACTCTGCTGTGGAAATAATTTCAAAACATGAAATTAAATATAAAGCATTTGCATTTGATTTTATGACCCATGATTCCTACTTTCTTAGAACCAGACTAAATTTCTCCTCACTTGTTCAATCAAGACTTATTGATTGCTGACCACGTCAAGTCACTGGGTGCACATTTTTCCCATCTAGCTTCATTCTTCTGTTCATTTATTCATTGCTTAATACCATAGCTAGGGATACCAGAGCAAGTATAAAAAGACATTGGCCCTTTCTGATTGAGCTTAAAGTCACATCCACATAAGGGTAAATTTAATCTGAGCTATGAAGGAAAGATATATTGTTTCTATAAGAGAAGATAATGGGAATCAGGAGGATCTTACCTAAGGAAAAAATGATTGAGATGAGATCTTCTAGATGATTAAAGTTAATTAGGGTAAGGAAGAAATGAAATGATTCCAGGCAGAAAGAATAGCGTAAACAAAGGCCCTGTGGCGGGAGGGCACATAACATATTTGAAGAACTGAAAGAAGATCGCTGTGGTCAAAGCTTAGAGAGTGAGGACAAATGCCATAGAAGACCATTCTGAAGACATAGGTGGGGGCCAGGACACACTTTATAAGCCATGATGAAGAGTTTCAAATTAATCCTAAAAGCAATGAAAATCAAGTGGAGGTAGGAGGACAGCAGAGGGTGAAGTAGTGAGTTTGTGGGAGAAAACTAGTTAGGAAGCTTTTCACTAGAATAGGGAAGAAATTATGGCAGATGGTGGTGGCAGTATAGATGAGAGACATGGATGGATTCAAAAAATATTCAGCAGATACACTCAATAGGATTTGTGATGATTTAGATGGTCGCAAATGGACAGCTGGATGGTTAGAGATAACTCTTTGCTTTTAGTATACTCATCTTGATGACTAGTAGAGGACAGGATTTGCAAGAGGGATAGTAGTTTTGTTTTGAACATAATGAGTTTAAATTGCTTTCTTGCTCATCAAGTAAGGAGATTAAGAAGGCAGTTAGACGCACAGGTCTGGAGCTCAGAGGATGAGTCTGGGGTAGAAATATAAATATGTGAGTCATTTGCATATAGGTAGTTATTGAAGCTGTTCATTCACTGATTATTCAATCACCACACATTTATCACACTCCTACTATGTGCTGGTCACTGTTCTAGGTTCTGGGGATTCAGATAAATTTTAGAATCAGCTTGACAAGTTCCATGAAAATCTTTTGGGATTTTAATTGGGATTTCATTATTTGGACATAATTGACACTTGTGTAATATTTAGGCTACTCCTTCTGAAAGATAGTATATCTCTCCACTTACTCGGGTTTTATTTAGTTTAATACTTTTATAGTTTCTTGTTTGTTTCATTATATACCTTGCACATTTCTTTTGTTGTGTTTATTCCTACGTGTTTTATAAATTTTTTTGTTACTGTGAATGGAATCTTCATGTCACATTTCTCAGTTGATTATTCCTGACCTCCAGAAAGAGCGCTGGTTTGTGTATGTTGAACTCTTATTCAATTTCCTTACTGAACTCCATTACTAGTTCTAATAAGTTAGTCGACTCTCTTGGCCTTTGGAGATATACAGTGGTATGACCAGCAAGTAATAATAATAACAGTTTTGTCCCTTCTTTTCCTTTTCTGACCTCATTGCTTTGGCTAGCACTGCAATTTGAATAGTAAGAGGGATAGTTAGAACTTCTTTTCTTTTCTTTTGTGATGTTCCAAGTTTTACAAATTTATACTCTTTCCACCTTGATAAGAAATATCTCTTTTGGGATATAGAACCGAGGAATGTATATCATTCAATAATATCCCCAAATGTTTGAATTTACATAGAGAGTGAGTAATATTTAAAATAATTTAACTTATAGGCTTTATCATCATTATTATAAAATTTCAAAACTTTAAGTTTTACTGTTTAAATGGATTTCCCAAAACTATTGATATAACATGGACCTGGAAATTCCAAACAAGAAAGATTATTTTGGTTTTCCTGTTTGAGATCTACATCCTAAAACATATCAAGCGAGCTTAGAAAATAGCAGGCATAACCAAGCCAAATTGGAGTGTATGTCTGAAAGGCTACAAAAACGCCAGTCTTGCACAGTTAATGATGACCCTGTAGCATGGGTTGCAAATAGCATTTGCTTCCTGTTAATAACAGCTTGCCATCTAAATAGAATAAGGTAAAGTTAAAGAGCACTACTCTTAAAATAAATATTGCTTTTATTTCCAGTGAAGTGGAAACCACTGCCTTTGTCTTTTGTATTTCCAATTGCTGCAAAAATAAATCTGCCTAAAGGTACATCAAACAGCCATTGTACAGGTCTGAATTCAGGATGTAGTCAACCAGGCTGATCAATAAAGAGCATACGTATCATTATTAATCTGCAAAACATTCGGTGAACTTAAGATTGTCAGGCCTGTCTGCCAAATTGCATAATTTTTATGGATGTTTAATGTCAAAATGAATGAAACTATGATGATTTGGCATGCCCACCCTATAGATAAGAATAAATTATTTATTTCTAGAAAAATACACTTTGTAAAGAGGAAAACATTTAGACTAAATGTCACCCACATTTTCAGTTAAAATATATATTGACTTTCAAATTACAAAATGATTGAGACTATTCTCTGACCTCAACTAAACCACAGAGCAAGTGACTTTCATTCTGTTCAATTATCTTCTCCTGTTACCAAGAATTTTACAAGACCTATGTAACACTGCACAACCCCATGTCACTTCACACATTTTAAATATATATAAATGATTGAAAAATTTAAATATTTCAATTAAATAGTTATGTAGAGATTTATTCCTGACTGCAAAGAAAAAAGTACTTAAGAAATAATCATGATTTTTTCTGAGTAATGAAATTATGGATGGCTCTATCATTCAACTTTTCTATATTTTTAAGATTATTTATAGTGAGCATATATTATTTTCATAATAAAAGAAAACTAATATTTTTTAGAAGTTGATTTAAGGCGATAGGAAATATGTTTACTAGAGTAAAGCTTCCCAAGGGTAGAAATTTTGCATATGTTACTGAACTAAAAACAAATCTTGTGCTCACATCTTGTACTCCTCCTGTGGTTTCCTCCCTCTACCTGCCCCAATCCCCTTGGGGTAAAACTTGACCACCAGGAAACAGGAACAGGAGGGAACAAGCAGAGTAACTCCCCAAGTGGAATCTTGACCAAGTATTTCCACAGTGGTTGTACCACATTATGCCACAACCAGCAGGGAGTGCCTGCCCCGGTCTCCCACATCTTTGCCGGCATTTGGTCTGGTTGGCTGCAGCAATTATCAGACCGTGCTGCCTCCCTGGGCTTGTTCCTCTCTGTCTGTACCACCACCTGTGCCCCACACACACCCATACACGCTCCTCACCCCTATAGTGTGGGGACTAGGCCCATTACATGAATGCTGAAGCAAAGACCATTGCATTCATTTCCTTCATTCAGAAATCTTTTAGTACCTACTGTGTGCTAGACATGGGGGACAGTTGATAAAGGGGTAAACAAGTTAGTGACAGCCCTCAAAAAGCCACCAGTCAGGGTGGGGCAGGAGATGCAGGCACTTAAATACCTGGTACAGTCCCCGGGGATAAGTGCTTTGGTGAAGATGTGGAGTTTGTGTGTATTTAAGCTGCCAGGAGAAAGGAAATGAAGTCATAACTGAGTCTGTCTGGGAACAGAGGGCAGTCAAGGCAGGGTCACCCAGGAAATGCCGTTTGGGCTGAGCCTTGGAGGTGAGCAGATAATTGTCCTGCCAACTTCAGACAAAATGTGCAGAGGGAGGGTGTTCATGGTACCTCCATCACATTGGGTGCATATTTCTCAGTACCTAGGAGTTCTAAACTAACACAATAGCTACACAGAGTTGAGTGGGGATGGGGAAAGGAAGAAAATGGAAAAGTATGTGAAAAAATGACAGTGGAAAAGAAGACAAATAGGGAAAAGCCCCAAGAAAAAGAAAGAGAGAGAAGCATTTATTTTTATTACTTTCCCTGGTCATAAAATCCAAAGACATAATCCAGAGTTGCAACTCTCTTTACATCTCTTTAAACTGGCCTCAAAGTAGTAGGTAGAAGAATCAAGTAGCTAGCCTGATCACCAACCTGGTACTGTCTAAAGCAGTGGTTCTCAGACTTCGGCTGACATATGAATCACCTGGAGAACTTGTTACAGGTTCCCTGGGCCCCACTCCCAAAGATGCTGATACAGAAGGTCTGGGGTAGGGCCTGAGATTCTGCCTTTCTCCTGCTGGCCACAAGCCACACTTTGAGGAATAAATGTATAAAGAAACAACTGGAAAAATATGGAAATCAGGTCTGCACACTAACATCTCCTAATACTGGGAATCTTTCCTAAAAGCTTAAGCTCATAGAACAGTGCTGTAGTTAAGATCATAGATTTGATGTTAAACAAATTGATTGCAATCCCAGTTCTTCCATTTCCTAGTTAGTGACATTGGACAAATTACGTAATTTCTCTGTGCCACAGTTTTCTTGACTGTAAAATGGAAATAATAATAGCTACCTCACGAAGTGCTTTGAGGATTGAAATAAGGTACATAGTGTGCCTAGCCCAGTGTCTAACACAGTAAACACTCAATAAATATTTGCTGATAGAGCCACTTATTAATGGGATGCAATATAATTCCATTTCATTGTGGATTTCTGGTAGGGATATAAAATTTAACAGAAATATTGGTTTCTCACTTCTACAAAGAAATTACATTTGAATAACAGTACATGCGAATCCAAATAGAAATATAGTTCCAAAGCCAACTTGTTAAATTTTGGTGTTACATCCTATTTCTTCAACAAATAATGGCAGGGGAAAAAGATAGAGGGGGCAGGGAGCCTACTGATTAAAAGAGACTTAAGAGATACAGTAATCATATGCAATGTATGGACCCTGATTGGATCCTAACCAAAAAAACTAACCAAAAAAAAAAAAAAAAATAACCCACAAGACAATGAGGAAAATTATAGTACTGAATCACTATCTGATGATATAAAAGACATTTTTTTCAATTTTAGTGATGATAATGGTTCCATGGTCTTTATCTAAGTCTGTATCTAAAAGGTGTGTGCCTGTATGTGTCTACTGAAGTCTTTACAGATGAAATATGATATCTGGAATTTGCTTTAAAATTCCTCTAGAAAGAGGAAGTAGGTGTGATATAAATGAAACAAGATCAGCCATATATTGATAAATGTTGAAACTCTGTGATGAGTACATGAGAGTTCATTATAATAGTATATATTCAGTATATAGTATACTATATCCTCTATGTGTGCATACATATGAAAAGTGTAAAATGTTTTACTATCACAAGAGAGCAGTAACAATTCATATATCCTAACAATTCGATATTAGAAAAGTGTTTTTTCTTTAAAATTATTGAATGCCATGTTAATTCTCTCACATTTCTGATAATATCTTTGACATGAAAATATTTATAGAGCATACATTTAAATTTCTGCCTCTAAGCACTGTTACAATTTATGAAGTTCAAAAGAACATTTCTGGTCACGTTGGCCCAATGCAGGCAGAAATAAACATTGAAAAATAGAGTCATGATTGGGAAATCCTCAAAAAGTCTTGAAATGATTGAGCTCCCAAGTGAACAGAATGTAATTTTATTTTGCACCTATTGAATGGAGAATTGAAATATGAAAGGGGATTTTAGAAAAAGCTCACTTCAACATCTGAACTCTGAAATGTCATAACAATAATTATTCATTTTATCAAAGGATTTATTTCAGCCTTCCTTTAGATAGCTGCTTCCACTTGAGCACTTAAAATAAATGACCCAAATTTGATTAACTCTTGTTTTTAAGAACACACGCGTTAGATAGAACACCTGTAATTACATTCTGAGCCAGAATCTCCCAAAAGATTGGATAGTATTTTTGTTGTGTTTTGTTTCACACTTTATTGAACTATAACATACATAGAGAAAAGTGCACATAAATATACAATTGATGAATATTCATAGACTGAACATGCTTATGCAACTAGCACCCAGATCAAGAAATAGGACCTTCTTTCTTTGTGTCCCCTTCCAGTCACTACCTCCTTCCAAGAGAAACCACTATCCTGACATCTAACTCGTAGATTAGTTTGGTCCGTGTTTTGTGCTTTATATAGATGGAATTATACTGTCAGTAAGTGCTGTTCATGTCTAGCTTCTTTCACTCATTATGGTTGTAAGATTCATCCATGTTGTTTTGTGAAGCTGTAGATATTTCATTCTCATTGCTATTTTTGTATTGTATTGTTGAAATAGATCACAATTTATTTATCTATGCTTTCGTCTGTTGATGGGCATTTGAGTTGTTTCCAGTTTGGGGCTATTATGAATAGTGTTGCTAAGAACATCCTTATACACGTCATTGGGTGAACATATGTACGTATTTTTGTTGGATATATAGCTAGGATTGGAACTGCTGAAGCATGTATGCTTATAGTCAATGTTGGCAGATAAAGCCAGAGCAACTCACAACTAACGGTGTCTGAGGGTTCCAGTGGCTCTAATCCTATCCAACATTTGATATTTTCTGTCTTTTTAATTTTAGCCATTATGGTGGATTTTAATTTGTGTGTGTGTGTTTTTTTTTCTTTTTTGTGAGGAAGATCAGCCCTGAGCTAACATCCATGCTAATCCTCCTCATCCTGCTGAGGAAGACCCACTCCAAGCCAACATCTATTGCCAATCCTCCTCCTTTTTTTCCCCCAAAGCCCCAGTAGATAGTTGTATGTCATAGTTGCACATCCTTCTAGTTGCTGTATGTGGGACGTGGCCTCAGCATGGCTGGAGAAGCGGCGCGTCGGTGCGCACCCGGGATCCGAACCCAGGCCGCCAGTAGCAGAGCGCACGCACTTAACCACTAAGCCATGGGGCCGGCCCTGTGTGTGGTTTTAATTTGCATTTCATTCATGACTAATGAAGTTGAGCACCTTTTCAAATGTTCATTGGCCATTTCAATATTCTCTTTTGTAAGGTGTCTGTTCAAGTCTTTTGCCTATTTCTATCAGATTGCCATCTTTTTTTCTTGTTGATTTGTAGGAGTTCTTTACATATTCTGAATAAAAGTCTTTTGTTGGATATATGTATTGCAAATTTCTTTCTGTGGGTTGTGTTTTAACTCCTGTGCCTTTTGATGAACAAAAGTTTGTAATTTTAATATAGTCCAATTTAATAAATTTCTTCCATTATGGTGTTTTTGTATTCTGTTTTGAAAAAAACTTTGCCTACCCAAAGTTATGAAGTTGTTCTTCTATTTTTTTAAAAGCTTTATTATTTTACCTGTCATACTTATATCTACAATCTGTTTGGAACTGATTTTTGTGTAATGTGTGTAGGGGTCAAATTACATATATATATATAATTTGTGGTAGCCATTTGGCCAAGCACCACTTATTGAAAAGACAGTTCCCCTACTCCCCTGCAAAGCCACCTTTGCCATAGAGCAGGTAACCTCGTGTGTATGGGTAAGATTGAATCATTTCGAAAGAATTAATGTGGGAGGTATTTTGTTGGGGAGAGGGAGAAGGGAAGGTGTTTATGCTCCAACACTTAGAAATGTTTTCAGAATGCACACTTCTTCCCTCCTACATCCCCTCGTTACTCCTACCCTCCATCAGTGCTCATGAACAAGATGATAGATGGATTCAAGAATTTTCATCCATCTCCCAGTGTAAACTCCTTTCCTGCATTGGATGGAAAAATTATTGTCAATCTTACCATAGAAATACAACATAAATAAGCTTGAGTTAAAAACACATAGCAACAACAAGCAAAGTTAAACAAAAACCATTAAATACCTATCAATAATTTGTGAGAGAAATAAAAGAAACATTTCATATTATTAAGAACCAACTGGATAAAAAAACAAGACCCATATATATGCTGCGTACAAGAGACACACTTCAGACCTAAAGACACTCACAAACTGAAAGTGAAGGGATGGAAAAAGATACTCCACGCAAATGGCAATGAAAAGAAAGCTGGGGTAGCAGTACTCATATCAGACAAAATAGACTTTAAAACAAAAACTGTAAAAAGAGACAAAGAAGGGCATTACATAATGATCAAGGGAACAATCCAACAAGAGGATATAACACTTGTAAATATCTACGCACCCAATGTAGGTGCACCTAAATATATAAAGCAATTATTAACAGACATAAAAACAGAAATAGACAGTAACACAATAATAGTAGGGGACTTTAACACTCCACTTACGCCAACGGATAGATCATCCAAACAGAAGATCAATAAGGAAACATTGGCCTTAAACGACACACTACAACAGATGGACCTAGTAGATATATACAGAGCATTCCATCCAAAAACCGAAGAATACACGTTCTTTTCAAAGGCACATGGAACATTCTCCAGGATTGATCACATGTTAGGCCACAAAACAAGTCTCCATAAATTTAAGAAGACTGAAATAATACCAAGCATCTTTTCTGACCACAACGGTATGAAACTAGAAATCAACTATAGGAAGAAAATCAGAAAAGCCACAAATACGTGGAGATTAAACAAAATGCTACTGAACAACGACTGGGTTAACGAAGAAATCAAAGAAGAAATCAAAAAATACCTGGAGACAAATGAAAATGAAAATACGACATGCCAGAATTTATGGGATACAGCAAAAGCAGTTCTAAGAGGGAAGTTTATAGCGATACAGGCCTATCTCAACAAACAAGAAAAATCTCAAATAAACAATCTAACAATGCACCTGAAGGAACTGGAAAAAGAAGAACAAACAAAGCCCAAAATCAGTAGAAGAAGGGAAATCATAAAAATCAGAGCAGAAATAAATGAAATAGAGACCAAAACAACAATAGAAAAAATTAATAAAACCAAGAGCTGGTTCTTTGAAAAGATCGACAAAATTGACAAACCTTTAGCTAGACTCACCAAGAAAAAAAGAGAGAAGGCACAAATAAGTAAAATCAGAAATGAAAGAGGAGAGGTTACAACAGACACCTCAGAAATACAAAAGATTATAAGAGAATACTATGAAAAGCTATACTCCAACCAATTCGACAATCTGGAAGAAATGGATAAATTCTTAGAATCATACAACCTTCCAAAACTAGATCAAGAAGAAGTAGAGAATTTGAATAGACCAATCACCAGTAAGGAGATCGAAACAGTAATCACAAACCTCCCCAAAAATAAAAGTCCAGGACCAGACGGCTTCCCTGGTGAATTCTACCAAACATTCAAAGAAGACTTAATACCCATCCTTCTCAAACTCTTCCAAAAAATTGAGGAGGGGGGGAAGCTCCCTAACTCATTCTACGAAGCTGACATTACCCTGATACCAAAACCAGACAAGGACAACACAAAAAAAGAAAATTACAGGCCAATATCACTGATGAACATCGATGCAAAAATCCTCAATAAAATACTAGCAAATTGCATACAACAATACGTTAAAAAGATTATACACCATGATCAAGTGGGATTTATTCCAGGAATGCAGGGATGGTTTAACATTTGCAAATCAATCAACGTAATACACCACATTAATAAAATGAAGAATAAAAATCACATGATCATCTCAATAGATGCAGAGAAAGCATTTGACAAGATACAGCATCCATTTATGATAAAAACTCTGAATAAAATGGGTATAGAAGGAAAGTACCTCAACATAATAAAGACCATATATGAGAAACCCACAGCTAATATCATCCTCAATGGTGAAAAACTGAAAGCCATCCCTCTAAGAACAGGAACCAGACAAGGATGCCCACTGTCACCACTCCTATTTAACATAGTACTGGAAGTCCTAGCCAGAGCAATCAGGCAAGAGAAAGAAATAAAAGGGATCCAAATTGGAAAGGAAGAAGTGAAACTGTCACTATTTGCAGATGACATGATTTTATATATAGAAAACCCCAAAGAATCCACCAGAAAACTTTTAGAAGTAATAAACGAGTATGGTAAAGTTGCAGGATACAAAATCAACATACAAAAATCAGTTGCATTTCTGTACACTAACAACGAAGTAGCAGAAAGAGAAATTAAGAATACCATCCATTTACAATTGCAACAAAAAGAATAAAATACCTAGGAATAAACTTAACCAAAGAGGTGAAAGATCTGTACACAGAAAACTATAAAACATTTCTGAAAGAAATTGAAGAAGACACAAAGAAATGGAAAGATATTCCGTGCTCTTGGACTGGAAGAATTAACATAGTTAAGATGTCCATACTTCCTAAAGCCATCTATAGATTCAATGCAATCCCTATCAAAGTTCCAACAACATTTTTCACAGAAATAGAACAAAGAATCCTAAAATTTATATGGAACAACAAAAGACCCCGAATAGCTAAAGGAATCCTAAGAAAAGAGAACAAAGCTGGTGGTATCACACTCCCTGATTTCAAAATATACTACAAAGCTGTAGTAACCAAAACAGCATGGTACTGGCACAAAAACAGACACACAGATCAATGGAATAGAATCGAAAGCCCAGAAATAAACCCACACATCTATGGACAGCTAATCTTTGACAAAGGAGCCAAGCACATACAATGGGGAAAAGAAAGTCTCTTCAACAAATGGTGTTGGGAAAACTGGATAGCCATATGCAAAAAAATGAAAGTAGACCCTTACCTTACACCATATACAAAAATTAACTCCAAATGGATTAAAGACTTGAATGTAAGACCTGAAACTGTGAAACTTCTAGAAGAAAACATAGGCAGTACGCTCTTCGACATCAGTCTTAGCAACATCTTCTCAAACACCACGTGTGACCGGGCAAGAGAAACAATAGAAAAAATAAACAAATGGGACTACATCAAACTAAAAAGCTTCTGCACAGCAAAGGAAACCATCAACAAAACGAAAAGACAACCTAACAATTGGGAGAAGATATTTGCAAACCGTACTTCTGATAAGGGCTTAATCTCCAAAATATATAAAGAACTCATGCATCTTACCAACAAAAAAACTACCAACCCAATTAAAAAATGGGCAAAAGACCTGAACAGACATTTCTCCAAAGAAGATATACAGATGGCCAACAGACACATGAAAAGATGTTCAAAATCATTAACTATCAGGGAAATGCAAATCAAAACTACAATGAGATATCACCTGACGCCCGTCAGAATGGCTATAATTAACAAGACAGGAAACAACATGTGTTGGAGAGGATGTGGAGAGAAGGGAACTCTCATACACTGCTGGTGGGAGTGCAAACTGGTACAGCCACTATGGAAAACAGTATGGAAATTCCTCAAAAAATCAAGGATAGAACTACCATATGATCCAGCCATCCCACTGCTGGGTATTTACCCAAAGAACTTGAAAACACCAATTTGTAAAGGTACATGCACCCCTGTGTTCATTGCAGCCTTATTCACAATAGCCAAGACTTGGAAGCAACCTAAGTGCCCATCAAGGGACGAATGGATAAAGAAGCTGTGGTATATGTACACAATGGAATACTACTCAGCCATAAGAAATGATGAAATCCAGCCATTTGTGACATCGTGGATGGACATTGAGGGTATAATGCAAAGTGAAATAAGTCAGAGGGAGAAGGTCAAATACCGTATGATTTCCTTCATTAAGTAGTAGATAATAACAACAATAAACAAACACATAGGGACAGAGATTGGATTGGTGGTTACCAGAGGAGAAGGGAGGAGGGAGGAGGGTGAAAGGGATAATTTGGTACATGTGTGTGGTGATGGGTTGTAATTAGTATTTGGGTGGTGAACATGATGTAATCTATGCAGAAATAGAAGTACAATGATGTACACCTGAAATTTTTACAATGTTATAAACCAATGTTACTGCAATAAACAAAAAATTAAAAAAAAAAAAAACAAAACAAAAAAATAATAAATCACTTTTTCTACAATAAAACAAAGATTCTCCTGCCTCCGTCTTCATCATTTCTCAGTTTCTCTTGCTTTAAAATCTTCCCAGAGGAATAACAGGTACAAGAGAGGTAACAGCTACATAGGCTTCAGTGAAAAGGTTCCAGTCAGGGAGTATGGCGGGGAGCATGAGGAGCCGAAAGTGCAGAAATTTATTTAGCTCTTAACTTTGATAGCCTAGGCTTAGAAACCACAGGGCTTGATTTAAATTATCCTCAGCCTCAGAAAGATAGAGGGAGAATCATCAGTGACAGGTAATTGTCCAAAGCAGAAGATTTTAAAAAGGATTGACATTTTTTGAGTGAGAGGTGCTTCCCGATCAGTTTAGAATATTTCAAACCAATTTGCTCAAATCTTAGCTTGGAGTTTAATTGCTGAGAATTACTCTTTCTTCATCAAAATGTCTAACGGAGATTTATCACCCTGTGGGTTGAGACTTGTTTTTTTCTTTAACTGTAGTATGAAATGTCAAGATGAACCAATCTTTCATGTTATCTGTTGTGGCAGAGGAGAATAACTATGGAAGTTTAATATACAAGAAAGAAGAAACATGGCTGGACAGTACCCTCCAGTCATCTAAATCAGCCCCATCCTTTAACAGATGAGAAACCAGGGGCCAAAAAGATGTCAGGGCTCGTCCAAGGTCCTACAGGGAGCTAGTGAGACAGCTGATGGAGAGAGTTCCATTAGGAATGGAGTCCAAGCCTGCAATTCTCCTCCAACACGTTCATTTTGTTGAGTGCATTTATCCAGTTTTTATTCCCAGGGTAAGAAAATAGCAAATTGCTGGCATTAGGCAACAAAATCTCATTTATGGGAAATCTCTGTATATTAATTACCTATTGCTGCAAAACCAACCACCACATACTTGATGGTATAAACACAGCAACAATCATTTATTATTATCTCTCACGGTTTTGGGGGCTCAGCTATGACGTTCTCAGCTGAGGGTCTCTTGTGCAGTTGCAGTCAGATGGCAGCTGGGGCCAGAGTCTTCTTGAAGTGTTCCTCACTCACATGTCTAGTGAAGGGTGCTGCTGTCTGCTGGAAACTCAGTGGGACCTGTCAGCGAGAACACCTACGTATGCTTCTCCACGCAGCCTGGGCTTCCTCGAAGCATAGTGTCTGGATTTCCAGAGCAAGTGTCCCAAAAGAAACCAGGCAAAAATTGCATCGCCATTTATGACCCAACTTTGGAAGTCACTTGGTGTCACTGCAGTCACAAGCACACCCAGATTTAAGATGAGGGAACACAGCCCCCATGACTCCTTGGGAGGAGTGTAAGAAGATCATATGAGATGAGAGATAGTACTGCAGCCGTTTTGGAAAACACAATCGGCCACACTGTGATAGAATGGAGAATATACTCATCTTTGTCTCCAGTTCCTGACACTGAGCTTCAAAAATCCTTAGAATTTCCTGTGATAAGAGTGTCTTTGTTATGCTAATTGAGATGACTCTTAATTTAGTTAGCTTCAGGCTGGGTCACAGAAAAACCAACCTCATGATTTGAAGGCTGGAACTTTGGGCTAGCCTGACCTCGTGGGAGGAGAGGGAGGCCGAAGATTGAGTTCAATCACATGCCAATGATTTAATCAATCATCTCAGATAATGAAACACCAATAAAAACTTGGAACACTGTATTACTCTGAGTCTCCAGAGAAACAGAATCAATAGGAATTTTATATGTATATATATATATATATAAATATAAAAATATATATATAAATATATATATAGAGAGAGAGAGATCTCACTTTATATACATATATATAGAGAGAGATCTTTTGTTTCTATACATATAGATAGATTTTCTGTAAGGACCTGCCTCATCTTATTATGGAGACTGACAAGTCTAACATCTGCAGCTGGCAAGCTGGAGACCCAAGGGAGCTGATGATATAGTTCCAGCCCAAGCCCTACTTCGAGGGCAGGAGAAGACCAATGTCCCAGCTCAAAGACAGTCAGTCAGAGAGACAGAATTCTTTCTTTTTCAGGCTTTTATTCTATTTAGACCTTCAGTTGATCGGATGAGGCCTATGACATTGGGGAGAGCAATCTGCTTTACTCAGTCTACTAATCCAAATGTTAATCTCATTCATAAATACCCTTACATACACACTCAGAAATAATGTTTGAGCAAATATCTCAGCACCTCATGGCCCAGTTAAGTTGACACATAAAATTAACCATCACACTGAGGTTTAGTGGAGCTTCCTGGCTGGTGAATACATTGATGTGCAGGGAAGGTGACATGCCTGGATTCCATGTGGAGAGAGCGTAGAAGCTCTGTCTTATCTCCGACCTTGCACTATGCCTCTCTTCATTTTTCAGATCTGTATTCTTTATAATAAAACTATAATTGTAAGTATAACACTTTTCTGAGTTCTGCAAATCATTCTAGCAAATTATAAAACCTCAGGGAGTCACAGGACCCCTGAATTTGTATCCAGCTGTTTAGAAGTGCAGATAGCCTGGGGACCCCATTTGTGGCTGGTGTCTGAAGAGGGGGCACTAATTTTGGGTTGTTAGTATCAGTATTGAATTGCAGGACACCCAGTTGGTGTCAAAGAATTGATGTCAGACAGTCACACGTTCTGACATTGGTTCTTCTTCAGTTACCAAATTGTTTTTTATATTCGTATTATTCTCACTTGTCTTAAAGGGGAATTTTATATATGTGGTGCCCACTCCACATGCTGGAGACAGCTTACAGGTATCACAAAATGCTCAGAGAGCTCTCTATTTTTATCTCCAAAGCTCCTTTTTTTCCATTTTTTCCTCATGCCAAAGATAACCAGTGAATATTTGTAATTTCCACTCCAGAGGATTTCCTATCCTGTCTTAAGTTTTAAGAATCATGAAGGCTTGGGCAGCAAGCCTTCTTTCTGACAGGTAAGAGTGTTCTGCTCTGATGGAGATAATTACAGCAACATCTTCAGGGCTCAGTCTTTGGATTTTTTCTCTTTTCTACCCACATTCTCTCCCTAGTTGATATCATCCAGTATCATGGCTTTAAATACTATCTATATACTCCAAACTGGATGTCTCCTCTAAAACCTAGATTCTTACATTCAGTTGCCACATTTACTTACATAGCTAATACTCCTCTCAAACTTAACATGTACAAAACTGAGCTCATAATCTTCTTCCCTAATCATGTATTTGCCACAGTCTTCCCAATCTCAGTTAATGGCAGCTTCATCCTTCTAGTTGCCCAGGGATCGTCTTTGACTGTCTTTCTTTCATATCCCACGTCTGATCCATCAGCAAATCCTAATGGCTCTATTTCCAAATATATTCCAAATGCAACTACTTCTCTCTATGCTCACTGCCACCACTGGGTCCTAGTGAAACCGGCAAACAACCATTGATGATTAAGCAGCTAGTAACTATGGGGGATTGGAATGTGCCAACTCAAAATATGTCTCTGCCTGAATGACATTTTGACCCCCACGCCCAGTAACTGACCAAAGGAGTTTGGGATGGGAGACCTGCCTCCAGAAAAGGCCATTACCATAGACATCTCTGGGTACCTAGGTGGGTCCTGCTAGTAAGCCCATTCTTAGTTCTGGCTACCCTTTATAGGAGATATTTACATTTGTATAGAAAATCTCCATTTGTAAAGGTATCTTCTTCCCTGTACCAGGAAGAAGGGGGGGGATGGCCTTACCTAGAAACTTATCAGAATGGAAGGCGAGGACTTAAATCTGTATGATAAACTTACTCATTGTTAACTGTGCTGTTTCGGCAATATGCTATCTGACTCCCACTAGGAGCCTGGGTCACCATGGTAATGGGTGTTTGAGCTATTTTTTTCAGGAACTGAACCCCTTGTCCACTTCAGGCTGGATTGAGACCACCAACCGGTCAACTGGGCCCTTTTGAGGGCAAGAAGTTGGAACTCCACCCTCAGGGCAGGCTAATGCCGCCATTCTGTGAACATGTGTCCTACGAAGAGGCATGAAGCCTGACTACGCTTGCGCAGATCATCAATTACCTCATCTCTCCTCACCTCCAATCATTTCAGACCACCTTTCCTCCTTCCCCATAAATACCCCTGAGTCCCTATTTTCGGGGAGGTGGATTTGAGACTTGTTCTCCCCTTTGCCTCTCTTGGCTGCCTTGTGATTCAAGTCGTCTCGGTGATTGGCTTTCTGGGCAGCGGGCAAAAACAGACCTGGTGTGGTAACACTAGCCATCATTATTTCTTGATTAAATTATTGAAGTGTTCTCCTAATTGGTCTCCTTGCATCTACCCTTGCCCCCACCTCCACAGTCTGTTCTCAACACAGGGATCAAAGAGATTCTGTTAAAAATAAGTTAAGAAAAAATAAGTTGGGTCACGTTACTTCTCAGCCCAAATCCTCCAATGGTACCCCATTCCATTCAGAGTAAAGCCAAAGATCCTAGTAAAACCTACAGGCCCTATATGACCTGGCTCCACTTCCTCTCTGACTTCATTTCCCAACTTCACCCCCTTATTCACTCCATTATGACCACAATGATCTCCTTCCTGTTCCTCCAACATACTAGGCACACTCCCACCTCAGGGCTACTCTACCAGCTCTTCTGTTTACTTAGAATGCCGCACCCCCAAATACCCACATGGCTCACCCCTCACTTAATTCAAATCACTACTCAAAATTCTACTTTTGGGTAAGCCTTTCGCTACCTACCTTATTTAAAATTTTAACCCTCCTCCTCCTCTGACATTCATATTCCCCAATCCTGCTTCATTTTTCTCCTTAGCTCCTATAACTGTCTAACATACTATGTATTTTATTTGTCTAATACTCAATTAGGAGCCAAACTAAGTACCTTAAGCAACTTAGGAGTTGGGGGAAAGGGGAGATTCACAATAGCCAGGAAAGACTTCATAGAACAGGAGGATTTGTGTTTAGTTTTGAAGAAGTGGATGGGATTTGAACAGTCAGTGAGGAGAAAGGAGAACATTCCATGTGAAAAAAGACATGAGCCATTTTCCAGAGATTTGAGATGCAAAAACTCTGATCTCTTAATGAGTAGGGCATTGCAATACTTTTTTGGGAATCTCCTTGAACATAAGGACTTTTTGTTGCTGAGGAAGATTCACCCTGAGCTAACATCTGTTGCCAATCTTCCTCGTTTTTTGTTTGAGGAAGATTAGCCCTGAGCTAATATCTGTGCCAATCTTCCTCCACTTTATATGTGGGTCGTCACCAGAGCGTGGCTGATGAGGGTGTAAGTCCCCAACCGAACCCTCGAAGCAGGGCCACGGAAGCCAAATACGCTGAACTCAACCACTACCCCACGGGGCGGGCCCCCACAAGGACTTTTTCAACTCTGTTTTCTCAAAGTTTATCCCAGTACTCGGCATAGAATAGAAATTCAATGACTATCGGGTAAATTATTGGATGAATAAATGGATAGATGGATGAATGGATGGATTAAAGGATGGATGTGAGGGTAGATAATACAAACTCATGGATCCAGCTACTTCCTGTCTAAACAACATTGGATTCTGATGCATTATAATCAGAAAAGTAATTCTTCACCCAGTGGATCAAAAGACTGATCCCAGTCTTAGTTTTGACCCACACAGGAAAGAACATTTTTAAAAAGACTATAAGAATTTTTTTATTGTGGTAAAACATGCATCATACTAAACTTACCATCTTAACCACTTTTAAGCGTACGGTTCAGTAGCGTTAAGGATATTCACATTGCTGCGCAATAGATCTCTAAAACTTTTTCATCTTTAAACACTGCAACTCTATACTCAGTAAATACTAATTACTCTACCTTCTCCCCAGCTCTTGGTAACCATCTTTCTACTTTCTTTCTGTTTCTATGATTTTGACTATTTTAGATACTTCATGTGACTGAGATCATACAGTATTTGTTCTTAAAAGACTATAAGAAATTTTAACCTCCCTTTATGCTACTTTGACAGGAGCAGTCACTGGAAAACATTCTACCTGGGAAGCAAAAATTCCCTGTTGTGCAATTCAAAACTAGACTGAGAAACAAGAGCTGATTATTATCTTCTTGGTCTGATCTTTATGTGTCTTCAGTAGGGAAAATGATGATTATTCTCATTATAGAAATGAGGCAAGTCACAATATCATATTTTATCAATTCTAAAGCACTTGTTTTCCCCCAACGTGTTAATATCTCTGAGATAAAAATTTGCCTTATAATCAGTGGTGTTTTGCATTGTGTCATAGTTTAATTGGCAGAATTTTTTCTTTCCTGGTGGCATTTTTTCCTGGTGGATTTTACAATCATTGATGTCCTGGAGCTATAAAATAAGATAAATGATTAGCTCGAAATCTCACACCCAGTCCATGGTAGAACTGTAACTAGAGCTAAATAAAAACTAAACTTTTAAAGTAAAGTTTTAATGGCTAGGTAATATTTTCACTGAAGAATGGAGCCCTTCTCAAATTGCTTTTGTGCCATACCATATGAATATAAAAGAACTATCATTCTACTCTGGATGCCTCCCATTTGATGATAGAAGGAAAGAAATAGAGTTTCAGAGACACTGTCTTATGACAAATTTCTTGCAGCTCTGACCTCATTTAATGTCCCCAAATATAGCAAATAACAATCCAGGAATGTCTCATATATTGCATGGGATGTCCTTCCACTAAAAAATAATTGTTTATCTGAAATTCAAATTCAGTTGGGTGTCCTATATTTAATCTGACAACCCTAACCTCACCCAATCCTTGGAAGAAGGGAGATCAATGGTCTGGTTTTGACTTTTCATTCTCAGCTAGGGCGCTGGGCGAGAGGTGTGAGATGCTTCAGGTAATCAGGGGCAGAGGCCCTCTTGACAGTATCTGACCCAGGATCTTGGGAGCTCCCTTGGTTCAGCTCTTAAGATTCCTGTTGGAAGTGCACCAAATACTCATTTTGGCGGAAGGCCAAATGGCCTAGTGTTAAAATGAATATGGGGCTGAAGCCAAATATCACCAACCTAGAATGAAATTCTAGGGCAGGTTGTTTTCTTTAAAAACTCACAGCCTGAATGGAATTAAATAGCAAAGTAAAAATTATAGTTTTTGAAGATTATTTTGTTTAACATTATGAAAGATAATAAACTAATAATTCCACAAAGACTATAAATATGGTTTATATATAATGTCTATTATCCTGCCTTCCATTCTTATTTAAAATTATACAAACATTTGTTGACTTAAAAAGGGTAGTGTGTTCTTCCCAAAGTTATCTAGCAGAGGCATGCTTGCTTAATATTTCTATTGGCTGCTGATCTATTTCGTTATTGATTTAACTATTTGAAAGTTTTTAAACATTGATTTTTTTTTACAATTGTACAATTAACAACTTTCACAATCATTAATTACTGTAGTATTTTACTCTTGTAGCTATAGTAATAAATATATACGTATATTTCAACTGACAGAATTTTAATGTAGAAAGCTCACAAAGAGATTTTCATTCCACATTATATCTAGATGCTTACCTCTATTTGAAAATGAATATTCAGATGTTAATGATAAATTTAAAAAAATGACATGTCTGTTTTATTTAACTGATTGTTTTTAACTCAAAGGGTGGTCCTGTTACTGACCACATACACAGGTCCTTCACCCGCCGCACGAGAGGGGCCAAATAAAAACTGGAACGCCAGGCTTGTGGCAAGGAAAAGGTTTTTATTTTGGGTGACATCAGCCGGGAGATGAAAGTGAACCCTCAAATTTGTCTCCTCTCCCTGAAAGATGAGAGGCAAGGGGTTTTAAAGGTTGTGAGGAATGTGGCTGCTTGTAGGGAGGGGGAGCCTGTGGCCTTGCTGGCTGGCACTTTCCTGCCAGCCTGCCTTTGGCCTTGTGAGGCTTCTTGCAGGGAGGAGGAGGGCGAGATAAGGGGATCTGCAGGTGGGTGTCCTTGGTCGTCTGCCTCCATGGTGGATGGTGGATTCTGGCGCCAGGAAGCCAAGGAGTAAGCAGGGAAAGGGGATGGTGCTTTAGGTTTTAACCCCATATATGCTGGATTTAATGTAGGGGGACTGAGATCAGGGCCAGTATCAGTCCTGGGCCGGCAGCATCACCTGGGAGGAATATGCAGGATTTCAGGCCCACCCTAGACCTATGGAATCAGAATCTGAGGGCGGGGCTGCTTCTCAACAAGCCCTCCAGGCAATTTGAAGGCACATTGAAGTCTGAAAAACTCTGGGCTTGAAAAAGAATCTCCTGGCCACTGGCTAGAAATGCAGGATCTCAGGTTCATCCCAGACCTAGGGAATTACAGTCTGCATCTTAACAAGATGCCCAAGTGGTTTGTGTGCTCATTGAAGTCTTAGACCCACTGTCCTAGAAGATACCAAAACTGAATGTTGTGTTTCATCATAACTGTCTCTACCAGCTGACACCGATAAAGGACCAGGGACTTTGAGGGATCCCTGTGTCCTAGATTGACAAGTGGACCTGGTTCAGGACTCTTTTCTGATCAATGAAATATGGGAATATTTCAACCAATGGTAAGCAGATGTCAGTCTCATTCCATTCTTCTATTCTGTCCGCAGTGCTCCTTTTCAATCCTTAATTAGCATAACTACCAAAAAAACCTCTTACCTCCTGTCTAGGCCTTACTCCTGGTTTTGTTACACAGTAATAACTAACTGATACAATGTCCCCTATGACAGCTTCATCAAAGTTATTATAAAGGCTTGTCCAAAAAATATCTTGGGTGATGATATATAAAGGTCTTTTTTTTTTTTTTTATAATTTTATTTATTTATTTTTTTCCCCCAAAGCCCCAGCAGATAGTTGTAGGTCATAGCTGCACATCTGTCTAGTTGCTGTATGTGGAATGCGGCCTCAGCATGGCCGGAGAAGTGGTGCGTCGGTGCGTGCCCGGGATCGAACCCGGGCCACCAGCAGCAGAGCGCGCGCACTTAACCGCTAAGCCACGGGGCCGGCCCTGTAAAGGTCTTCTAATTAATTAAGAGGCTTCTTGTAAAGAGGATTTCCAGCCCTGGTTGCATATTTGAGTTACCTGGTAGCTTTAAAAATTCTGATATCGAGATTTAATCTGATATTCAGCTTTAATCTGAAATTAAATCTTTCAGGATGGGATGCAGGTATTAATATTTTTCTAAAAGCTGCCCAGGGGATGAGTCTAACATGCAGCCAAGGTAGAGAAACAATGATCTAAAGTTTGGTTTAATTCCCACACCTCCTCTATACAATATAGCTTATGCAGCTAAGCTTGACGCTCATGGTCTTTGAAGTTCAAGCAAATGAAACACAGAAGGTTTCTTAGTCTGAGAAGTCTCCAAATCTCTTTATTGTCACACAGAGGAACCCTTTAAGAGAGAGGCAAGTGGGCTCTACCAAGACCATCACTATAAAAGACCCTATTGTGAAACCCACACTAAAAGCACTTTGGGAACTGATTTCTCATCACCTGCTTCAAACACATCAAAGTTGGCACATCAAAAGTTTGCCATAATACTCATTTTATTTTCTCATCTTTCTAATCTAGTGATTCCTCCAAAACGTGTTGAGTTGCATTCTCCATCCACCCTCTTATCTTATCAGTAGGAAGGAGATCTGATATGTGAGGGGCAGAGTCCTGTAGGTGAACACAGTAAACAGTTAGCGATTGATGATTAGGTAGCTAGTAACTAAAGTTTTTTTCTTTTTTGCAATTACTGATTATAGCTTTTAGTTGTTTACTCACCCACTGTTAACTGTGCTGTTTAGGCAATATGCTATCTGACTCCCACTAGGTTTCTATAGATAACATCTCCCTGGAAGTCTGGGTCATCATGGTAATGGATGTTTGAGCCATTTTTCAGGAATTAGGACTCCCTTGTCCAGTTCAGGCTGGTTGAGACCATCAACCCATCAACGGGCCTGTGCAAATGCTCAACAAGTGACCTTTTTGACATCAAGGAGCTAAATCTCCTTCCTCAGATCATGAGGTCACCACCATTTTGTGAACATGCGTCCTATGAAGAGGCATGAAGGTTGACTATGCTGTTGCAGATCATCAATTACCTCACCTCTCCTTGCCTCCAATTTCAGACCACCTTGTCCCTCTACCCCATAAATATCCCTGAGTCTCCATTTTTGAGGAGGCTCAGTTCTTGTTTTTGAGATTTTGAGACTTGTTCTCCTCCTTCCTCACTTGGCTGCCTTGTGATTAAAACCATCTCTCTGTTGCAATCTCGTCGTCTTGGTGATTGGCTTTCTGGGCAACAGGCCAAAATGAACATGGTTTAGTAACATAGGCATTTTGGGATTGACTTTTAAGTTTGAACTCCAGGTGAATTATTGGTTCTGATATCTCAACCTAACACTGTCTTTTGGAAGAAAATGTCCATTTTTAACAACTCTTCTGGCCATAAGACTATTGCTTAAACTTATCCCAAATCCCTCTAGCAGCTGAACAATTTCATCTCTACTCTTGAGAGGAATTCTTGATTACAGCTTCATAATTCCAGATGTGCTTTGGAATTGGAAATTTTTGGAGTGTAGATACGTAATGCAGGGCATATATGGCATATTTTATTACATCTCCAGGGAGGTCTAAAGCAGCATCCTATAATAAACACACTTAAATCTCTGCAATGAAACATAAAAATTCACAGTAAGTGAGATAAATAGACATTATAAACAGTCTCATGTGCGTTCTGGTTTTGTCATTAAATTTAAGAGAAACTTTCAGCTTTCTGAGCTTTTTCTATTTGGGTATTATGGATAAGAGATTGTAGATTGCAAGTTACTGTAAAAAAATAAGAGAGTGAACTTCAGTTGGGAAAAGCTGGAGGGAAATAAATGAACAACAGCAGTGGTGTACACTGGAAAAGCTCATTTAACAGATTTCTTCCCATAAACCAGCTGGATGTGGGATGAAAATTGTCTGTCCCCTCAGGGTCCAGGCTCAGAGCCCCAACCAGGAGACCTGGCAATAAAAAAGAGACTGATTTGGATTGGGAGATGGGTCGTAGGGAGAGATGGAGCGAGGGAAATAATAAAAAGCCTTAGGAGCCCCTAGAAGCGGCATCTTGTATGTGGGTTAATTATTTTCAATGATGATTCATCCCCCAAGCAGTTTACAGCTGGCTCCCATCTATTTCTTCCTTTATTTTAATTCATCTACATCAATGCAGTTAGTGGTGGATGGTTCAGGATGTCTTGGCCCACCCTTGGACGGACTCACTGTTCTTGTAACTTTTTAGAAATCTCAGGCCTCTCTTCAGGTCTTTTGATTTTGCATCCAAGATCCTCAGGTCCTCTCTGCTCCTTGACTATTTTTCTTGGTGGGGGTGGGGGGTGGGGGGCGGGGGTGGGGGGATTGGTTCCCTCGGGTCTCTTCTGATTATTTAATTGGCTTTTGCTCACGGAGCATGACAGGTTAGTGAAAAAAAGATGGAAATTGGGAAGCTGGAGCCCTCCTTTAAGACACATATGCTGCTTTTCTTTCTCAGTATGTTCCTGAAGATTTTCCTTTTGGCATCGTCTTTTAAAGCGTGGATATAAGCTGAGATGTGTCAGATCAAAGATAGGTTAAAAATTCAGAAGCAAATCATTTCTTCCTCTCAAATACTTTACTGAATAGGATGACCAAGCACTTCAGAAGTGTAAGGCACTTTTAAGATATTTTCAGGGTTTTTTGTAATGTAAATCTTATCAAGGTAAAGCATACATACAGAAATGTGCACGAATCCTAAGTAAACAGATAAATGACTTATCACAAAGTTTACACACTCTGTAGCCAGTGCCTAGACCAAGACATAGAAAATGACCAGCACAGAGAGGTCCTTCTTATGGTCCCCACCCCAAGGGTGACCCCCAAACTTCTAAGACCATAGATTAATTTTGTTTTTCAATTTCACTTTTTCATTTATTTCTTTTGCACAACCTTATATTTTTGAGATTCATCCACATTGTTGTCACAGTTGTAGTTCCACTGCATGCATTGTTGTGTAGTACTCTATTGTATGATATGCCACTTAAACATTCTGCCATTGATGGTCCTTTGGCTTGAGAGTGACTTCTCTGGGCTATTATAACTAGTGCTGCTTTAAGCATTCTTGTACATGTCCTGTGGTGAACCCACATATGCCTTCCTGTTGGATACTTAGAAGTGGGATTCCATAGGTCTATAGGGGAGCTGAATTTGCTACCCCAAAATGTGTTTCTTTGGCTTCATTATTTTTAAAAACAAAAGATTCAGGAAGAAACTTTGGCCTTACTCCTAACTGCCTAAAAGAATTTAAGACAGAAGGCCTGGGGGCCGGCCCCATGGCTTAGCGGTTAAGTGCGCGCGCTCCGCTGCTGGCGGCCCGGGTTCGGATCCCGGGCACGCACCGACGCACCGCTTCTCTGGCCATGCTGAGGCCGACTCCCACATACAGCAACTAGGAAAATGTGCAGCTATGACATACAACTATCTACTGGGGCTTTGGGGGAAAAAAATAAAATAAAATAACAAAAACTAAAATAAAATAAGATAGAAGGCCTGTTCCAGCAAGGAGCTATCACCACAGATAACTATAGTATAATATGAAGAAATGTGCTAAGACAAGGAGGAAACTAGCAAGGCCCATTTGATCAAAGTTCTCTCTGTGTCTCATTGTCTCTGAAGGCATGGCAAATACTTGTTTACCAAACATTTACTTTTCCATCTCCATGTGAATTACCTTCCTTCCCTTTGAAGTCCCAAACTACTACCCCCAACATCTTCTTTTGTCTTCAGCTGAAAATGATATTTAAGGTGGTGGCTTCAGCCATTTTGGAGAGTTACTAAGTTTTCCTGGGTTTCTTCCATGTATAAATGTGACTAAACTTTGTTTCATTTTCTCCTGTTAAATTCTGTCTCATGTCAACTTAATTCTTAGACGAGCCAGAAGAGACTACAAGGGTAGGGGAAAATTTCTTCCTCTCCTACAAGTAGATCATACAGCATATATATATGTTCAGCTTTAGTATGTACTGCCAATCAGTTTTCCAAAGTGGTTGTACCAATTTGCACTCCCAGCAGCAGTGCGTGGGCTTTTAAAAACAGATATCCATGCACAGTAATATTTTTACAGTTTAGGTGTTTAAAGTTGTCCCTCTGTCTTATATCTATAAGGATCCTCACAGTTAAGCTACAAGCCTCTCCTTACCTTTTAAAATAATCTCATATTTTAAAGTAAGCTCCAGGTTTGAAAAGAAAAATGCCTGGCTCACTGTTTTAGGAGCTTCCTGGCACACTGTGGCCTTTCCTATCCTTCCTCGACTGATCTTCTTCGTCAAAACCTGGTGTAATGATTTGACCATTTCTGAACTTTCAGAGAGCAGTTTAAGGGACCTACAATGTTGGGAGCAAGATTCAGTATTAAAACTTAATTCAGAGTCATTGGAGAGTTAACTGGGAAAGTGCTCTTGATTCTAGCAAAATCTAACATTGACCATAACTTGAGACAGCAAAGTTACCAGGGTGATTTTTTTTTTAACACGTATATATTTTTATTTTTATTTATTTATTTTGGTGAGGAAGACTGGCCCTGAGCTAACATCTGTTGCCAATCTTCCTCTTTTTCCTTGAGGAAGATTGGACACCAGGATGATTGTCACATGTGATTTCTATGTCTCATTACTTTGTAGTCATGTTTATGGACATTCATAAATCAAAGAATATATAGAGTTTATTTGTAACTTACAGAAGGTTTCATGTCATGTTTCCTCTAATAGTAGCCTTATTTCATGTACAAGTGTATAAGCTAATAAAAATATCACCTATTTGTTAACTGCTGACTATGTGTCCACCAGTGTGATATAGGCTTTAGACTCTTGCTACTCAAAGTGTGGTCAGGGATCAGTGGCATGGACGTCTTCTGAGAGCTTGCTAGAAATGCAGAGTCTCAGGTCCCACACAGACCTACTGACTTAGAACCTTCATTTTAACACGATGGCCTGGGGATTCTGATACACATTCAAGTTTGAGAAGTGCTGGTTTAGACATATTATCAGAAAAATCCTCGTTATGACTATGTAAGAATGGAAGGCGCAATATCCCCTATTTATTTCTTTATGATGTCTTTTTTCCCATCTTTACTGAGATATGATTGACATAGGACATTGTGTAAATGTAGGGGGTACAACGTGTTGATTTGATACACTCATATATGGCAAAATAATTACCACCATAGTGTTACTAACACCTGTATCACATCATCTACTTACCATTTCTTTTTTGTGGTGAGAACATTTAAGATTTACCCTCTTAGTGACTTTCAAGTGTATATATATATTTAGATATATGTACGTATATGTACATATATATCTAAATGTATATATATTCAGGTCCTCTGACCATTTTTTAATTGAATTGTTTGTTTTTTTGCTACTGAGTTGTATGAGTTCTTTATATATTTTGGATATCAACCCCTTATCAGATATATGATTTGCAAATATTTTCTCCCATTCCATAAGTTGCCTTTTCATTCCTGTTGATAGTTTTCTTTGCTGTGCAGAAGCGTTTTAGTTTGATGTAGTCCCACTTGTTTATTTTTGCCTTTATTGTCTTTGCTTTTGGTGTCAAATCCAAAAAATCATCACCAAGACTGATGTCAAGTTGCTTACTGCCTATGTTTTCTTCTAGGAGTTTTATGGTTTCGGGTCTTACATTCAAGTCTTTAATTCATTCTGAGTTAATTTTTGTGTATGGTGTAAGATAGTGGTCCAGTTTCATTCTTTTGCAGGTGGCTGTCCAGTTTCCCAACACCATTTATTGAAGGGACTGTCCTTTCCCCATTGTATATTCTTGGCTCCTTTATTGTAAATTAATTGACCACATATGCATGGGTTTATTTCTGGGCCCTCTATACTGTTCCATTGATCCATGTGTCTGTTTTTATGCCTGTTCATTCATCCTTTGACAGACGCTTAAGTCGTTTCTATATTTTGGCCATTGTGAATAATGCGGCAATGAACATGGGAGTGCAGATATCTCTTTGAGATCCTGTGTTCATTTCCTTTGGATATATATCCAGAAGTAGGATTGCTAGATCACATGGTAGTTTTAATTTTTTAAAGAACCTCTGCACTATTCCGCACAGTGGCTCCACCAATTCACATTCCCAGTCATATCCCCATTTTAGAGAGGAGGAAACAGAGGCATAGAAAGTCTTTGAAAATACAAATTTAGAGAAAGATTGACAGTACAGCACAGGCTAATAATCATTATGCTGTGTGACCTCCAACCTATTTTTTGTGTGTGTGTGAGGAAGATCAGCCCTGAGCCAGTGCGAGCCGGGATCTGAACCCGCACCGCCAGTAGCGGAGTCCGCGCACCTGACTGCTAAGCCACGGGGCCGGTCCTCCAACCTATTTTATAAGCATTTATGTGTAAATTTTTAGGAGCTTACCATGGCATAAATAAATGAGACCAAGCCCACTAAGTGAATAGGTTTAATAATAAATTTGGCATCTGGTATTTTAGGTGTTGACTTTTGGGAAGGCTATTTCTCTGGTAAATGATTAAACAAGGAAGAATATGACAATAGAGAATTGGTTTTGTTCTCAGGAAAGGTGCGCTGTTTGGTGCGGGTGGGTAAGCAGATGAATAAATGGGCTGACAGTGTTGAATTTTACCTGAGGCCTGTGCTTCCAGATAACAGCACAGTTAAGATATTCACCCAACATTTTGTTTCCCAAAATCCCACCACTTTTTCCTGTTCCAGGAAATGACTTACTGCAAAGAACCACCCTCCCCCAAATGACTTGGATAAGGCTGGCTGTCCGTTCTTTCTCATGACTCTTATCAGATTTGCAGATGACTCTCTTGTTTACCGTGACAGGCCAAACATGGACCTTTCTCCATTTGCTTGAACTCGCTGAAAGCCCAGAGGCAGACCTTCCACTCTCTGTTCTTTGTCTCATGAATGACTAGCTGAGATTAGAACCATTTGTCCCCATGAATCTAGCTAGACACAGAGATAAATATTTTCGGTTCAGCTAACTGACCAGACGTCATCTGATTGCAAAATATTCCAGCTGTAAATCACCCCACCCATAACTTATCTACTCCTCCCTATAAAAGCCAAAGGCAAACTGCGCCCCCAACCCCTGCCCCGAGACACTGTGGGGTGTTCTTCCTATTTTATAGCCTGAATAAAATCGATTGCTTTGCTTGTTCAGATTTTTCCTGGACAGAGCTCATGGTTTCATGTCTTAAGTGACTAAGGGTTGGTGGTTAACCCAGCAAAGATGAACCTTGCCTTATTACGTCTGAGATTTGTAATACCAAGGGGAAGAAATAACTGGTTTTGAAGCCTGCAAGAATATCTTCTCACAATTGACTGTCATCTTGCCCCAGGTTTGGAAACTCAAATAAGCTGCCGTCTTCTCAAAGGCTCTCTGGGGTCTTGGTCATCACCTGGGCTGCAGCATCAGCCTACGTTAAGCCCATCCTTAGCAGACTCAGTAGCCTTGGAGTTTCCTGCTAAGATGCTGAAAATGTTTGAAAAGTGTGAGAGGGCCAGCCCCGTGGCTTAGCGGTTAAGTGCGCGTGCTCCGCTGCTGGCGGCCTGGGTTCGGATCCCGGGCGCGCACAGACGCACCGCTTCTCCGGCCATGCTGAGGCCGTGTCCCACATACAGCAACTAGAAGGATGTGCAGCTATGACATACAACTATCTATTGGGGCTTTGGGGGAAAAAATAAATAAATAAAATTGAAAAAAAAAAAACAAAAGTGTGAGAATGTTTAAAGTGGAAATCTTCTAAATGTCTAAGTGTGTATGAGGCTGCAGAATTGATCTGAAAAGCACTGGAAGGCTCTGAACTAAGATATATAATACAGATGATATTTCAACATTTGCATTTCATTTAATAACATCATTTTTCTCCTCTAGAAGCTGCTTAACCTCTGAACACAGAGGGTGTTATGGAAGAAATATGTATTTATTCAATTTCATTTGTCACAAGGATGATAAAGCAACCACTTCCCTCTACTTTACTAAAAGACATGCCTTCTACAAAATAGAATTCTAGAACTAGTAGGGGAAGGAAGCTTTCATTTACTCTACCTTCCATTTTTGCCATTATAGAAGCAATCTTGAGATTAATAAAAACCCATATGAGCATCCTTCTTTGCGTTGCAACTCTGTTATGGGTTCAACATTTAATGATTAGAGAATAGAGAATAAATAAATAAGAGAAGTCCTGATTAACAAAATGGTTTTGGGCTTGAGTTTTTAAATCCTACCAATTGAATGTGCTATTTGGTGGTCTTTTCATATAAAATGTAGAGTGTATTTAATGAATTCAAATTAGAAACTTTTTTAGGTTCTCTTAAAATCAGGACCAAGGCATCAGCATAAACAGAAATATAAAAATCTATTAATTACTGTTTCTTTAAAACTCTTCAAAGCTACTAATAGAATTCTTACAACCAAAAGTGTCATATAGACTTTGCAGAAAGATCACCTGCCTACTTCTCTGATACTTTCACTGCCCACCACTGTTTTCAGTGAAATATCAGTGATATTTCTCTGAAATATCAGGCTTTATTTTCATATCTGCATTTTCTAATTTGCCTCTAGAGAATAATTAGGCATAACCAACAACACTGAATGTAATTAAAAAGTTGCAATAGATTTCAGAGGTAGGAAGAAATACCATCAAGTATAGACCTTTATGTACTATAGCAATGGGGTGACTAGATTTTGAGCCTAAACAAACTGAATTATTTTTGTAGTATGAATATTCATTTGTAGTATGAATATATAGTTAAATTATTGCAATGTTATCTTAGTGTTTTCACAAAATAATCTCTTTACTCTGAATCAATGTGTAGGTTCTCAAAACCATTGTTCATTACTTTTTCTTTTTTTTTTTAAATTTTTTGTTTATTGCAGTAACATTGGTTTATAACATTGTATAAATTTCAGGTGTACATCATTATACTTCTATTTCTGCATAGATTACATCATGTTCACCACCCAAATACTAATTACAACCCATCACCACACACATGTGCCGAATTATCCCTTTCGCCCTCCTCCCTCCCCCCTTCTTCTCTGGTAACCACCAATCCAATCTCTGTTTCTATGTGTTTGCTTATTGTTGTTATTATCTACTACTTAATGAAGGAAATCATACGGTATTTGACCTTCTCCCTCTGACTTATTTCACTTTGCATAATACCCTCAATGTCCATCCATGTTGTCACGAATGGCTGGATTTCATCATTTCTTATGGCTGAGTAGTATTCCATTGTGTATATATACCACATCTTCTTTATCCATTCGTCCCTTGATGGGCATGGAGGTTGCTTCCAAGTCTTGGCTATTGTGAATAATGCTGCAATGAACACAGGGGTGCATGTACCTTTACAAATTGGTGTTTTCAAGTTCTTTGGATAAATATCCAGCAGTGGAATAGCTGGATCATATGGTAGTTCTATCCTTGATATTTTGAGGAATCTCCACACTGTTTTCCATAGTGGCTGCACCAGTTTGCACTCCCACCAGCAGTGTATGAGAGTTCCCTTCTCTCCACATCTTCTCCAACACATGTTGTTTCCTGTCTTTTTAATTATAGCCATTTTGACGGGCGTGAGGTGATATCTCATTGTAGTTTTGATTTGCATTTCCCTGATAGTTAATGATTTTGAACATCTTTTCATGTGTCTGTTGGCCATCTGTATATCTTCTTTGGAGAAATGTCTGTTCAGGTCTTTTGCCCATTTTTTAATTGGGTTGGTAGTTTTTTTGTTGTTGAGATGCATGAGTTCTTTATATATTTTGGAGATTAAGCCCTTATCAGATGTATGGTTTGGAAATATCTTTTCCCAATTGTTAGGTTGTCTTTTCATTTTGTTGATGGTTTCCTTTGCTGTGCAGAAGATTTTTAGTTTGATGTAGTCCCATTTGTTTATTTTTTCTATTGTTTCTCTTGCCCGGTCAGACATGGTGCTTGAAAATATGTTGCTAAGACCGATGTCGAAGAGCGTACTGCCTATGTTTTCTTCTAGAAGTTTCACAGTTTCAGGTCTTACATTCAAGTCTTTAATCCATTTGGAGTTAATTTTTGTGTATGGTGTAAGGTAAGGGTCTACTTTCATTTTTTTGCATGTGGCTGTCCAGTTTTCCCAACACCATTTGTTGAAGAGACTTTCTTTTCTCCATTGTATGTTCTTGGCTCCTTTGTCAAAGATTAGCTGTCCATAGATGTGTGGGTTTATTTCTGGGCTTTCGATTCTATTCCATTGATCTGTGTGTCTGTTTTTGTGCCAGTACCATGCTGTTTTGGTTACTATAGCTTTGTAGTATATTTTGAAATCAGGGAGTGTGGATACCTCCAGCTTTGTTCTTTTTTCTCAGGATTCCTTTAGCTATTCGGGGTCTTTTGTTGTTCCATATAAATTTTAGGATTCTTTGTTCTATTTCTGTGAAAAATTTTGTTGGAACTTTGATCGGGATTGCATTGAATCTATAGACTGCTTTAGGAAGTATGGACATCTTAACTATGTTAATTCTTCCAATCCAAGAGCATGGAATATCTTTCCATATCTTTGTGTCTTCTTCAATTTCTTTCAGCAATGTTTTATAATTTTCCATGTACAGCTCTTTTACCTCTTTGGTTAAGTTCATTCCTAGGTATTTTATTCTTTTTGTTGCAATTGTAAATAGGATGGTATTCTTAATTTCTCTTTCTCCTACTTTGTTGTTAGTGTAAAGAAATGCAACTGATTTTTGTATGTTGATTTTGTATCCTGCAAGTTTACCATATTCGTTTATTACTTCTAAAAGTTTTCTGGTGGATTCTTTAGGGTTTTCTATATATAAAATCATGTCATCTGCAAATAGTGACAGTTTCACTTCTTCTTTTCCAATTTGGATCCCTTTTATTTCTTTTTCTTGCCTGATTGCTCTGGCTAGGACTTCCAGTACTATGTTAAATAGGAGAGGTGACAGTGGGCATCCTTGTCTGGTTCCTGTTCTTAGAGGGATAGCTTTCAGTTTTTCACCATTGAGGATGATATTAGCTGTGGGTTTCTCATATATGGTCTTTATTATGTTGAGGTACTTTCCTTCTATACCCATTTTATTCAGAGTTTCTATCATATATGGAGGCTGTATCTTGTCAAATGCTTTCTCTGCATCTATTGAGATGATCAGGTGATTTTTATTCTTCATTTTATTAATGTGGTGTATCACGTTGATTGATTTGCGAATGTTAAACCATCCCTGCATACCTGGAATAAATCCCACTTGATCATGGTTTATAATCTTTTTAACGTATTGTTGTATGCAATTTGCTAGTATTTTGTTGAGGATTTTTGCATTGATGTTCATCAGTGATATTGGCCTGTAGTTTTCTTTTTTTGTGTTGTCCTTGTCTGGTTTTGGTATCAGGGTAATGTCGGCTTCATAGAATGCATTAGGGAGCTTCCCCCCCTCCTCAATTTTTTGGAAGAGTTTGAGAAGGATAGGTATTAAGTCTTCTTTGAATGTTTGGTAGAATTCACCAGGGAAGCCGTCTGGTCCTGGACTTTTATTTTTGGGGAGGTTTTTGATTACTGTTTTGATCTCCTTACTGGTGATTGGTATATTCAAATTCTCTACTTCTTCTTGATCCAGTTTTGGAAGGTTGTATGATTCTAAGAATTTATCCATTTCTTCCAGATTGTCGAATTGGTTGGAGTATAGCTTTTCATAGTATTCTCTTATAATCTTTTGTATTTCCGAGGTGTCTGTTGTAACCTCTCCTCTTTCATTTCTGATTTTACTTATTTGTGCCTTCTCTCTTTTTTTCTTGGTGAGTCTAGCTAAATATTTGTCAATTTTGTTTATCTTTTCAAAGAACCAGCTCTTGGTTTTATTAATTTTTTCTATTGTTTTTTTGGTCTCTATTTCATTTATTTCTGCTCTGATTTTTATTATTTCCCTTCTTCTACTGATATTGAGCTTGGTTTGTTCTTCTTCTTCCAGTTCCTTTAGGTGCATTGTTAGATTGTTTATTTGAGATTTTTCCTGTTTGTTGAGATAGGCCTGTATTGCTATAATCTTCCCTCTTAGAACCACTTTTGCTGTATCCCATAAATTCTAGCATGTCGTATTTTCATTTTCATTTGTCTCCAGGTATTTTTTTATTTCTTCTTTGATTTCTTCATTCACCCAGTCGTTGTTCAGTAGCATTTTGTTCAATCTCCATGTATTTGTGGCTTTTCTGATTTTCTTCCTATAGTTGATTTCTAGTTTCATACCGTTGTGGTCAGAAAAGATGCTTGGTATTATTTCAATCTTCTTAAATTTATGAAGACTTGTTTTGTGGCCTAATATGTGATCAATTCTGGAGAATGTTCCATGTGCATTTGAATAGAACATGTATTCTTCGGTTTTTGGATGGAATGCTCTGTATATATCTACTAGGTCCATCTGTTCTAGTGTGTCGTTTAAGGCCAATGTTTCTTTATTGATCTTCTGTTTGGATGATCTATCCGTTGGTGTAAATGGAGTGTTAAAGTCCCCTACTATTATTGTGTTACTGTCTATTTCTGTTTTTATGTCTGTTAATAATTGCTTTATATATTTAGGTGCACCTACATTGGGTGCGTAGATATTTACAAGTGTTGTATCCTCTTGTTGGATTGTTCCCTTGATCATTATGTAATGCCCTTCTTTGTCTCTTTTTACAGTTTTTGTTTTAAAGTCTATTTTGTCTGATATGAGTACTGCTACCCCAGCTTTCTTTTTATTGCCATTTGCATGGAGTATCTTTTTCCATCCCTTCACTTTCAGTTTGTGAGTGTCTTTAGGTCTGAAGTTGTCTCTTGTATGCAGCATGTATATGGGTCTTGTTTTTTATCCAATCAGCAACCCTATGCCTTTTAATTGGAGCATTTAGTCCATTGACGTTTAAAGTAGCTATTGATAAGTATGTACTTACTGCCATTTTTTAACTTTTTTTTCTCAGTGTTTTTAGTAGTCCTTCTCTGTTCCTTTCTTCTTCTATACAGAATTGATGGTCTCTTTAGTTTGATCTCTGTCTGAAAGCTGTACTCTTTAACTCCCCTCCTCCCTCCTTTTATGTTTTTGATATCATATCTAATCTCTTTTTTGTGCATTTGTATCCATTACCCTCTTATCATGGAAATAGATAATTTTTCCTATTTGTGGTCTTCTCTTTTCCCCTTAAATCAGTCCCTTTAACATTTCTTGTAGCACTGGTTTCTTGGTGACAAACTCCTTTAATTTTTGCTTGTCTGGGAAATTTTTGATCTCTCCTTCCATTTTGAATGATAACCTTGCTGGGTAGAGTATTCTTGGCTGTAAGTTTTTGCCTTTTAGCACTTTAAATATATCATGCCATTCTCTTCTAGCCTGTAAGGTTTCTGCTGAGAAGTCAGCTGATAGCCTTATGGGGTTTCCTTTGTATGTAACTTGACTTTCTCTTGTGGCTTTTAGGATTCTCTCTTTGTCTTTAATTCTGGACATTTTGATTATGATGTGTCTTGGTGTGGGCCTCTTTGGGTTATCTTGTTTGGGGCTCTCTGTGCTTCCTGTACCTGGATGTCTGTTTCCTTCCTTAGGTTAGGGAAGTTTTCATCTATTATTTCTTGAAATAGATTCTCTGCCCCTTTGTCTCACTCTTCTCCTTCTGGGACACCTATAACACGGATGTTAGTGCACTTGATGTTGTCCCAGATGTCCCTTAGACTGTCCTCACTCTTTTTAATTCTTTTCTCTTTTACCTGTTCAGCTTGGGTAATTTCTTCTAGTCTTTCGTCCAGCTCACAGATCCGTTCTTCTGTATCCTCTACTCTGCTTTTGAGTCCCTCTAGTGAATTTTTCATTTCCAGTATTGTATTCTTCATTTCTGATTGGTTCTTTTTTATATCTTCCATTTCTTTGTTGACATTCTCACTGAGTTCATCTATTCTTCTCCCCAGATCAGTGAGCATCCTTAACACTCTTTGTTTGAACTCTCTGTCGGGTAGGTTGCTCATTTCTGTTTCACTTAGTTCCTTTTCTGGGGTTTTGTCCTGTTCCCTTACTTGGAATGTATTCTTTTGCTTCCTCATTTTGCCTCTTTCCCTGTGCTTGTGTCTACATATTAGGTAGGTCAGCTACGTCTCCTGCTCTTGGATAGGTGACCTTATGTAAGTGATGGCTTAGGAGGCCTGCTTCCCTCAGTTCTCAATGTTCCAGTGTTGACCTCTATGTGGGCTACACGTTTCCTTCTGTTGTGGCCTGTTGCTCACTCTCTAGGCGCCCAGGGAGGCCGAGTTATGCTCCTGGCCAGCCATTGTAATGCTCAGCTGCTTGTAGTTGTTGTGGGCCCTTCAGTCTCTTTATCAGATGTGGGGAGCCCCAGCACAGTTGGCTGCAAGTTCTAATACCACATTTGTGTTGCAGTATTTCTTTTAAGTGAGTAGGCCCCCAGTGTGGCAGGTTGTTAGGCTCAGGGCCTTACAATTGCTATAAGCCTCCAGCCTTTAGGTCTCTTGTCAGCTCTCTGAGGATTGCAGCTGGGTGGGGCTGGCCTCAGGCACGGGAGCACCCAGTTGTTTCAGGCTTTGGAAGGTGGGGCCAACCCCCTATGTGGGTCTTTGAGAAGCACAAGTCTTCTGCAGCTGACAAGCCCTTCTGCCCACAGGTCCACACACACAGTCAACACAGTCCTGTCCTGTGTGCGCGCCCCGACCTCCCGAAGCAGACCCAGTCTCTCCACGGTGGGAGCCCCACACACTCCACCACCGCCCCAGACTCTCCACCCACTCCTTGTGCATGCCCTGCCCCACTGAAGTGGGCTCAGTTGCCAGGCTGCAGAGAATCCAGTCACCAATCTATGCAGGCCCACAAGTTGCCTGAGGGCTTGTTGTTGGGTGGGGCCAGTCTCTAGGGTGGGCTGCCTGCCCTGGCTGACCTGGATTAAATGGGTGCTCTAGTGGGTGGGGCAGACCCTGGGCTAGCAGGCCCCAGGGAGAACTCCAATGGCGTCTGTGTCAGCATGTCCACACCAGGCCACAACAATGGCCGCTGTCAATGTCCCAGTCCCTGGAGAGGTCTCACCTCTCACCGAGATGCACACGGGGCCTATTAGGTGAGTCTCTTTTCACCAAAGCACTGTGCACCTTTCTTTCTGGTGATTTTAGGTTGCTTTCTGAAACGGGTGAGTTTGCACGTGGGCCCTTTAAGAGCCGGTTTTAGGTTCTTTGTGAACCGGGTTTTCTGGGGGTGCTCCCCAATGCTTTAGTAGCAGGCAAAGTCAGATATTATGCCGCTGGTCTCGATTGTGCTGGGTCCACAAAATGCCCACAGCGGGGGCGCTCCCCGGCGCGGGGCCCGGCTCCTTCAGGGAGGCTGTGGACCTGTGGGCGGCTCCTGGGCGGCCCTGACACTGGCAGCTTGTGAAGGCGGTGTTTTTCCTCTCCAGAAGGGAGTCTCTGCCTCTTCTACCTCAGTTAGGATTGTCCATTGTTGCAGGAGTTCCTCTTATCCAGTTTTCAGTTCTCAGGGGTAATTTTTCCACGAGTAGCTGTAAATTGGCTGTGTCCACGGGAGGAGGTGAGTTCAGAGTCTGCCTACGCCGCCATCTTGACTTCCTTCCATTATTTTTTCTAAGTTAATTATAAACTGAGTTAATCTAAGGTCAAAACAGCAGCACCCTCTATTTATTTTCCAGCTTTATTGAGATATAATTGACATATGACATTGTGTAAGTTTAATGTGTACAACCTGATGATTCGATACACAAATATATTATGAAATAATTACCATAATAAGCTTAGTTAACACCTCCATGACCTCACAAACTTAGATTTATTGGTGTATGTGTGTGGTAAGAATATTTAAGAGCTACTCTTTTAGCAACTTTCAGGTATATAATAAGGTATTTGTAACTCTAGTCACCAGGTTTTCCATTAGATCCTCAGAATTTATTCATCTTGTCACTGAAATTTTGCACCTTTTGGCCAACATCTCCCCATTTCTCCCATCCTTCAGCCCCTGGCAACCTCCATTCTACTGTTTCTATGAGTTCAACATTTTTAGATTTCACATATAAAATCGCATAGTATTTGTCTTCCTCTGACTTATCTCACTTAGCATAATGCCCTTAAGTTTCACTCGTGTTATTGCAAATGGCAGGATCTCCTTCCTTTTTTGGCTGAATAATATTCCTATATATATATATATATAAAACATTTTTTTATCCATTCATCTGTCAATGAACCTTGTTATTTCCATGTCTTGGCTATTGTGAAAAATGCTGCAATGAACACGGGAATGCAGATATCTCCTCAAGATAATGATTTCATTTCCTTCAGATATATACCCAGAAGTGGGATTGCTAGATGATATGGTAATTTTATTTTTAATTTTCTGAGGAATCTCCATACTGTTTTCCATAGTGACTGTACCAACTTACATTCCCACCAACAGTGCACAAAAGTTCCCTTTTCTCCACGTCCTCGCCAACATTTTTTACTCTTGTCTTTTTGATAATAGTCATTCTAACAGATGTGAAGTGATATCTCATTGTGGTTTTGATTTGTATTTCCCTGATGATTACTGATGTTCAGCATCTTTTCATGTACCCATTGGCCATTTATATATCTTTGGAAAAATATCTATTCAGGTCCTCTGCTCATTTTTAAATCAGATTATTTGGAGTTTTTTTTTGCTATTGAATTCTATGAGTTCCTTATAAATTTTGTATACTAACCCTGTATCAGATAGATAGTTTGCAAATATTTTCTTCCATTTCATAGGTTGCCTTTTCATTTTCTTGACTGTTTCTTTTGCTGTGCAAAAGCTTTTTAGTTCGATGTAGGCCCACTTGTTTGTTTTTGCTTTTGTTATATGTGCTTTTTGTGTCATATCCAAAAAATTGTTGCCATGACTCATGTCAAGGAGATTTTTCCCTATGTTTTCTCCTAGAAGTTTTACAGCTTCAGGTCTTATGTTTAAGTTTAAGTCTAGTTCATTTCAAGTTAATTTTTGTAAGTGGTGTAAGACAGAGGTCCTATTTCGTTCTTTTGCTTGTGATTATCTGTTGTTCCCAGCACCATTTATTGAAGAGATTATCTTTTCTCCACTGAGTATTCTTCACTCCTTTGTCAAATATTAGTTGACTGTATATGTATGGGTTTATTTCTGGACTCTTGATTCTGTTCCATTGGTCTATGTGTCTATTTTTATGCCAGTACCTTACTGTTTTCCTTACTGTAGCTTTGTAATAAAGTTTGAAATCAGGAAGTGTGATGCCTCCAGCTTTGTTCTTCTTTCTCAGGATTGCTTTGGCTATTTGGGGTCTTTTATGATTCCATAGGAATTTTAGAATTGTTTTTTTCTATTTCTGTGAAAAATGCCATTGCAATTTTGATAGGGATTGCGTTGAACCTATAGATGGCTTTGGGTAGTACGGACAGTTTAATACTATTACTTCTTTCAATTGATGACCATAGGATATCTTTCCATTTATTTGTATCTTCAATTTCTATCATCAAACTTCTATCATTTTCAGTGTACAGATCTTTCACCTCCTTCATTTAATTTATCCTAAGTATTTTATTGTTTTTGTTGCTATTGTAAATGGGATTGTTTTCTTTATTTCTTTTTCAGATATTTCATTGTTAGTGTATAGAAATGCAACTGATTTCTGTATGTTGATTTTGTATCCTGCAAGTTTGCTGAATGGGTTTATTCGTTCTAATAGTTTTTTTTGGTAGAGTCTTTAGGATTTTTCATGTATGAGATCAAATCATCTGCAAAAACAGAAAATCTTACTTCTTCCTTTCTGATTTGAACGCCTTTTATTTCTTTTTCTTACCTAATTGCTCTAGCTAGGACTTCCAGTACTATGTTGAATAGGAGTAGTGAGAGTTGGCACTGTTGTCTTGTTCCTGATCTTAGAGTAAATGCTTTCAACCTTTCACCATTGAGCATAACGTTAGCTATGAGCTTGTCATATATGGCCTTTATTACTTTCAGGTACATTCCTTCTATACCCAAGTTTTTATCACAAAAGAGTGTAGAATTTTGTCAAATTCTTTTTCTGCATCTATTAAAATGATCATATGATTTTTCTCTTTCATTCTATTAATGTGGTGTATTACATTTATTGATTTGCATATGTTGATCCCATCCTTTCATCCCAGGGATAAATCCCACTTGATAATAGTGTATGATCCTTTCAATGTGCTGTTGAATTCAGTTTCCTAGTATTTCACTTAGAAATTTTGCATCTATATTCATCAGGGATATTGGCCTATAGTTTTCTTTTCTTGTAGTGTCCTTATCTGACTTTGATATCAGACTAATGCTGGCCTTGTAAAATGGGTTTGGGTGTGTTCCCTCCTCTTCAATTTCTGGAAGTCTGAGAATTGGCATTTATTCTTTAAATATTTGGTAGAATTCACCATCTTGTCCTGAGATTTTATTTGTTGGGAGGTTTTTGATTACTGAGTCAATCTCCTTACTTGTTATTGGTCTGTTCAGATTTTCTGTTTATTCATGATTCAGTCTTGGTAGGTTGTATATTTCTAGGACTTTATCAATTTCTTCTAGGTTATTCAATTTGTTGGAGGATAATTGTTCATAGTAGTCTCTTATGATGTTTTGTATTTCTGTGTTATCAGTTGCAATGTCTCTCTTTCATTTCTGATTTTATTGATTGAGTCTTCTCTTTTTTTTTCTTAGTCTAGCTAAAATTTTGTCAACTTTGTTTTTTGAAAAACCAGCTCTTAATTTTGTTAATCTTTTCTATTGTTTTTCTGGCTTATATTTCATTTCTTTCTGCTTTGATCTTTTTTATTTCCTTCCTTCTACTAACTTTGGACTTAGTCTGTTTCTCTTTTTCTAGTTTCTTGAGGTGTAAAGTTAAGTCGTCTACTTGAAATATTTCTTTTTTCTTAATATCGGCATTTATCTCTATAAACTTCCCTCTTAGAACTGCATTTGCTGTATCCGTATGTTTTAGTATGTTGTGTTTCCATTTTCATTTGTTTCATGATACTTTTTGATTTCCCTTTTTATTTCTTCTTGACCCATTGGTTGTTTGGGAGCATGTTGTTTCATTTCTCCATATTTGTGAATTTTCCTACTGTTATTGATTTCTAGTTTCATGCTACTGTGTTTGGAAAAGAAGTTTGGTATGATTTCATTCTTTTAAAATTTTATAAGACTTGTTTTGTGACCTAACACATGATCTATCCTGGGGAATGTTCCATGTGTGCTTGAGAAGCATGTGTACGCTGCTGCCGCTGGATGGAAAGTTCTGTATATGTTTGTTATATACATTTGGTCTAAAGTATAGTTCAAGTCCAATGTATTCTTATTGATTTTCTGTCTGGATGATTTATCCATTGTTGAAAGTGGGGTATTAAAACCCCTACTATTATTGTATTGTTGTCTATTTCTCCTTTCAGATCTGTTAGTATTTGCTTAATATATTTAGGTGCTCCAATGTTGGATACATATTTACAATTGTTGTTTCCTCCTGATGAGTTGACCCCTTTATCATTATATAATGACCTTCTTTGTCTCTTGTTACAGTTTTTGACTTAAAGTCTATTTTGACTGATCCAAGTATAGTTGCCTGTGGTCTCTTTTAGTTTCTATTTGCATGGAATATCTTTTTCCATCTCTTCACTTTAAGCCTATGTATGTCCTTAAAGCTGAGATGAGTCTCTTCTAGGCAGCATATAGTAGGGTCTTCTTCTTTTTTTTTTTTTTAAATCCGTCCAACCACTTTATGTCTTTTGATTAGAGAATTTAATTCATTTATATTTAAAGTAATTATTGATAGTAAGGATTTATAATGTCATCTTATTAATTGTTTTCTGGATGTTTTTTAGTTCTCTTGCTCCTTTCTTCTTCTCTTGCTGCCTTCCTTTGTGAACTGATGATTGTCTGAGGTGATAGTCTTTGCTTTCCTTCCTTTTATCTTTTGTGTATCCACTGTAGGTTTTTGCTTTGTGGTCACCATAAGACTTACATAAAACATCTTAGAGATATAATAGTCTATTTTATGCTGATAACAACTTAACTTCAATTGCATACAAAAACTCTACTCTTTTACTCTCCCCCAATTTTGTTTTTGATGTCACATTTTCCTCTTTTTATATTGTGTATCCGTTAACGAATTATTGTAGCTATAGTTATTTTTAATACTTTTGTTCTTTAACCATTTTACAAATATGCCATGATTTATTTATCCATTTAACGTTAAATATTGCCCAATTGTTTTCCATAGTTGTTTCAGTATACTTACCTACATCAATATATAAGTGTTAGGGCCGGCCCCCTGGTTTAGTGGTTAAGTGTGCACACTCTGCTACGGCGGCCCAGGTTCAGATCCCGGGTGTGCACCGACGCACTGCTTGTCTGGTCATGCTGAGGCAGCGTCCCACATACGGCAACTAGAAGGATGTACAACTATGACATACAACTATCTACTGGGGCTTTGGGGAGAAAAAGGGAAAAAAAGGAGGAGAATTGGCAATAGATGTTAGCTCAGGGCTGGTCTTCCTCAGCAAAAAGAGGAGGATTGGCATGGATATTAGCTCAGGGCTTATATTCCTCACACACACAAATATATATATATATATATAAATGTTGTTGCTGTTACACATCCTTACCAACATTTGGTATTGTCAGACTTTTCCTTTTTTGCCAATTGTATGAAAATGGTACTTATTAATTTAATTAAACTTTTTGTATAAGTTGAAATATAAAACAACTAAATACATATTTTGGAGCTAAATCATAGTTCATATGTATATTAGGTAGCGCAGGGATCAGGAAACATTTTCCTAAGAGGCCAGATAGTAAATACCGTAGGTTTTGTGGTCCATAACCTCTCTATTGCAATTACTCAAGTCAGCCATTGTGGCACAAAAGCAACCATAAAAAATATGTAAATAAGTAGACATGGCAATGTTTCCATAAAACTTTATTTACAAAATTGGAGGCCTACATCTAAGTCATAGCTTGCCAAAACTTGTGTTAGAGTAAGTAATGCCAACTACTAAAATAAATTATCTGCAAATCTCAATGACTTCATATAATAAAGATTTATTTCTAATTTATGTACAATTTAATGTAGAATTTTATGATTGATTCTTCAGCCTACTGGGAGGTTCTCCTTCAAACAGTAACTCAGGCATCCATGATTCTTTCATGTTGTGTTCTTCAACATGTGGCCTGCACGGTTGCCACAAAAGGTAAAAAAGAGCACAGAGGATTGGGCTGTTCGTTTTATGGCCAATCAATCTAATAATCACCTCCACTCATATTCCACTAGTCAGAACATATGACTCCAACCTAAAGTTAAAGGAGTCTGGAAAATGTAGTTGTCACATGTGTCAGGAAAACAAAACAAGATTCGTAAGCATCTAGCTAGTCTTTACCACAATACGATAGAGCTGAATATATTAGTCTTTCAAAGTATTTCAAAAAGAGCATCATGATTTTCAGATGTGTCATCTGAAGAACTTGAAAACTATTGACCTAGGTCCTTCTTTATGAAATTCTCACTCCTGTTGGGCTCTATAAATGTTGTTCCACCATTTTCAACCAAAAGATAATTTTCTTGACCAAAAAGATAGAAGCAAATTAGATGATTGAAGCTTAGAAATAAACAAATATCTTCATTCAATAAATACCTTTGTTCCCCCCACATTCCAGCTCAAGAACAGAATTTCTGGAATAAAGTTGAGTCAAATACTTTTCCTCCACTACAGGCTTATTGGCTAGGTTTCTTACTTTTCTTTTTAATTATTTAACTCAAGACTCATATGCCATCTAAATTTCAGCAAATGTCAAATGATTTGATTCCAAGTTCCTGTGGCTTTTAAGACATTTATATTATTCTAAATGAAATGTTCAGGATGGTTGTGTAGCTCTCTAGGGATGATGTGTTCTTTGGAATTAGGATTGTCAGAGTACATTATTTTTCACCAAAGCTAATTTTTCCAAACTTGTTTGTTTTCCAAGTTTCTATCTACAGTTCTTTGGTTCTATTTCATAGAAGCAGACCACAGGAATCTACTTCTTTGTAAAGTGGAAGCATAAAAGACTATATAAGCTATACATAGTTTATATAAAACTTTATGCTATGCTTTACAGTGAAATGAATATTACTAACTTAGAGTCCAAAGCAAAGGCCTTTCCAACAAACATTAAATAGTTCATTTCTAGTATTGTGAAATAAATTTAAGAGAATCAAATGGAAATTTGATGGAAACAATAAGAGAAGATCAAATATTCTAATAATCACTCCTGCTATTTATTATGAGATGTTGCTGGTTATAATAATGGTGGCCAGGGGATGGTAACTCAGGGGAGATAGTGATGTCGTATTTGGTATCATTTTAGCAATACTCCAAGGAGAGGAGTATTCTTATTCTCATTTTATTGAAGATGAAACTAAGGTCCAGTGTCCCATCTATCATCACATGGTTAGAAACAGTACAGATACGACTCAATTGCAAATCTTCCATTTAAATTGTTAGTAGCTCTTTCTTCTGTACCAGAGCTGCCTCCGTTAGAATAGCACTCAATGACAGAAGACTGTATATGATTTATGGCAACACACCTTATATTGGCTTTGTTGTTGTTTTTACATATTCCCAGAATGTTATAAAATTTGATTCTTCACATAGCAATTTCATACCCTGTATCCCTTTACAGAATCTCTGCCTATAAGAATTGTTATTTTTGATTCAGGCTTCCCATTGTCTGGGAAGAGGAGTTGTGTTTTATTAAATTAGAAATGAGAAGTGAAACTATTGATCTAACAAAGCAAAATGAAACATTACTTGAGGGAGTGAAAAGTATATTGGGCTTCCTGAGAGATGAATTAGGCCTCTTTGCTAACATTCTAAACATATAAATACAGAAAATGGGCTCAGCAAGCGTATCATGGAAACTGTTCATGGACTAGATAGAAAAGTATTAACTCATAAAAAGCTCACAGCTTTGCTTCTCATAGTCAGAGCACCTATGTGCTTCAGTTTTTAGAAAAGATATCACTATTATAATTCTTTAACCTTTCTAGAAGTCAGTTTTCTCATCTGTAGAATAGAAACAGTAAAATCTCCTCTCTTCAGGTTGTAAAGGTCAAATGAAATGATAGCTGTTAATATTAACTTTTGCGCTATTCCCAGTACCATCTCTGGGCAGGTGCAATCTTCTCGAGTGTGAGTGAGGGGTACCAGCTGCTGCAGTTGCTGCGATCCTAAGCCAGCCTTCTCAGGAGAGAAGAATAAGCCTGTCATTGCTCAGTTTAAGATTCTTTCCCTGTAGCAATGCCAGTACGAAAATAGTCAAGACCACGTGGGTATTTCATCGCTTGATTAATTATAGACCGACATTGACCGAGGTCGGGGAGGGAAATACCACTTGGGCCCGGAAGCTCGCAAACAAATAGGTTCAATTTAACCCTTTTATAAATAACTTAAGAGTATTTTTCCTGTCAACTTCATCCTTTGCAACCTAAATCCCAAGGTGGACTTACGGAGGACGCTGCTAGATCCACCTCTAATTACTATTTACTTCATTTGGGTATCTTTTTTCTCATTAGCAGATGGGGGAGTGCAAGTCCTTACCAAGGCAACCCCAAGTGCATATGTGTTCAGGCTCTGTGGGACTCTCTGCCCCACTGGATCACATTCCAACTGTCTTCTTGGCTCAATTCACTTATGTGATTTGAAAAATGTAAATAATTTGCATCTTTCTTCTCTTCATTTTATTTACTTCTCCACAAAGTCTTGGTGACCTGAATATATTCCCCTGAATTCATTGACATCATACATTCCATTCTACAACTGACCTCAATATCTTCCCCTCCTTTGATACAGTACACTCCCCAAGAGATCTACACGGGCTTCTCATAGTGAAAAGCCCATGAATAAGCATGAGACTCTATAAACCTGACATTGCTATTGTTAGATCTATGTTGCTCATATCAAACCTAAAATATGAGAGTGTCCAGACAATAGTTAGGACTACATTTTTTCTTTCTTGTCTCCAGGTTTTTGCTCCTGCTCTTCTGCCTCTTCCAATGTCCTCCTCTCTTTCCCAAAAAGGTTTAAATTCTGCCAACTCTGGAATTGAAACTTGCCTGTAAACATTTCCTTAATCTCTCAAACCTGGAGTCATTATTCACTGGCATTTGGTGTTTGTAGAATACATTTATTAATTTGCTCAAGAACTGCTTTGCAATATTATTTTCCTTGCTCTGTTTACTGTGTATTTATCTTTCATGCTGTTTAGTTTCATGTTAATGTCACTTCTTTCCCCCTAGAATTTTAACTCCTTGAGAACAAGAACTGTTGATTGTACTTCCAGGTAATCCACACTACTCCATCCGATGCCTTCATTTAGGAGGCCTTCCAAGAATGGTTGCTTGCATTTTTTGTTTTAAACATATGCTTCCTACATTTTGCCAAAGAAAATTAAATTGAGTTGGTACTTCTTTAACCATTTCCAACTCTTACTGTGAGTATTTTTTTTTTTAATTTAAGATTTACTTTTTTAATTGAAAAGTTAACAGAGCAAAGTTGTTATCAGAGCGGTGGTGATGATGGTGGTACATGGCAGAGCTTCCACAAGTTGGGAATAATTATTGTCAGTGTTCAAGGAGCACTTCCTATGCATCATGCTGTAGTATAATTTAAAAAATACATTAAGTCTTTGTCCCCAGTTCTTGGCACAGAGCTTTAAAAATCCTTGGAATTTCCTCAGTGATAGGAATATCTTTTGCTATTCATAATGAGTTTCCACCATACCTGAGTTTATGCTAAAGAGATGATTTAAGACAGCGCCCTTAGATAGCTTCAAGATGAGGGTTGGTGGCCAGAAAACCAACCATGTGATTGGAGGGTTGGAACTTTCAGCTCCATCCCCCAACCACTGAGGAAGGAAAGGGGCTGGAGATTGAGTTCAATTACATGGCTAATGATTTAATCAATCATGCCTATACAATGAAACCTCAATAAAAACTCTGAAACACAGGGCTCAGGAAGCTTTCTGGTTGGTGAACATGATGTACTGGTAGAGTTGTGGACCCTGACTCCATGGGGACAGAAGCTCAGGATCCTTCCAGGTCTTACCCACTATGTGTTTCTTTATCTGGCTGTTCATTGGTATCCTTTATAATAGAATGGTAACTGTAAATATGGTCATGCACCGCATAACAACGTTTCAATCAACAACAGTTCACATATATGACTGTGGTCCCATAAGATTAGTACCATATAGCCTAGGTGTGTAGCAGGCTATACCATCTAGGTTTGTGTACGTACACTCTATGATGACAAAATTGCCTAACAACACATTTCTCAGAATGTATCCCCTTTATTTAAGCAACACATGACTGTATAGTGTTTTCCTGAGTTCTGTGAGTTGTTCTAGTAAATTATTGAACCTGAAGGAGCATGAGAAGCCCTGAATTTGTAGCTTGCCTGGTGGAAGCCTGGGTGGCTTGGAAACATCCAGAACTTGCAGCTGGCTTCTGAAGTGGAGGACAGTCTTGTGGGACTGAGCCCTTAAGCGATAGGGTCTGTGCTAACTCCTGGTGGTTAATGTCAGAATTGAATTGAATTGTAGGACACTCAGCTCATGTTAGAAAGTTGATGTCAGAAGGTACATGCCCTGGACTAAGCATTTCTGTGTATTACCTCATCTCATCCTCACAGTACACCCACGAGGTATATGGTTATCATTATCCTTTCATGCAAATTAGGAGATTGAAGCACACAGAATGACTTCTCCATGATCAGAGGCCTGGTTTCTTGATGTCAAAGTCCAATGATGTGACTCATTATGTTATACTATTCCCAAGTCTGCAAAGTCTCATAAACTAAAGATAACTCACTTGACAGTGGGAGAGAGAGGAGAAATCCCACTGAGGAAGTAAAAGTATATTGGACAACTTTTTGCTCATCTGCAAATCCTTCTGGCCCGACTTTTTACTCCACCTACTGCCGCAGTGACTGGTTCAGGACATGCCTTGACCAGCTTTGGGGAGATATATCTTATTTGCTGAGATATGTTTCATAAGACTCTTTAAAAAGTCTTATGAGGTCAAACATTAGTTGCTGCATAGTGGTGGCTCACTTGCCAACATATTCCTGTATTGTTTCTCTCTCTTGCTGTGATGCCCTCCCTCATCCCACACTCCTGTTCCCTGGGATTATTTCCCAAATGAACCACCTACATTTTCACAGGCTCTGCTTTCTGAGGAAACCAGTCAAAAACAAAATACTGCTAACTTCAGCCAGAGGGATGTTGATAACACCTTAATGACAAAATGGCACCGAGGTAGATGGGCTCTCACTGAGTTTGATGCTCCTGCATCATCTCTGATTTGTGGTGAAAAGAAATATGTTAAAACTAATTAAAAGTATTTTACATCATGGAATTTTTTTAGAGGGATGACCTTGAACTAATAACATCTGAAGTGATTAATGGTATGGCAATTGAAAAATTAACATCAATGAAAGTGTTCATTAGAATTTATGGAAAAATTAATATTAAGAGATTTCAGAGTAGATAAGATATCGTTTTATGTGAGTTTAAAGTGTATTCTATTTAAAATAAAATTTCAATTTTATTTTACTCTAAATCTGAGGGATTTAGATAAGTTTGATAAGTTATTATCTGGCTAAAGAAGGCCTTATAATACTGATGTTTGCATCCTCACCATGTGGTGCCTAGTACATAACAGACACTTAACAAGTGTGTGTTGAATGAATAGAGTCTTAAAATTGGTGATCAGAGGTTGCAGTAGGTTGAACTGTGGCCAAAAAAACATATGTCCACATTCTAACCTTGGGTACCTATGAGTGTGACCTTATTGGAAAAAGGGTCTTTGTAAATGTAATTAAGTGAAGGATCTCGAGAGGAGATCATCCTGGATTAAGAGGGTGAGGCCTAAATCCAAAGTCCTTATAAGAAGAGGAGGAGAAAGAGACACAGAGGGGAAGGCCATGTGAAAATGGAGGCAGAGATTGGAGTTAGGCTGCCACAGACCAAGGAAGACTTGGAGCCATAAGAAACTGGAAGAGGCAAGAAGGCTTCTCTTCTGGAGCCTTTGGAGGGACCGTGGCTCTGGGCACCTTGATTTCAGACTTCTGGCCTCCAGAACTGTGAGAGACTACATTTCTGTTGTTTTAAGCCACCAAGTTTGTGGTAATTTGTTATGGCAGCCCCAGGAAACTAATACAGAAATATTAAAATAAAATAAAACATATGACAAAAGCTAATGGAACATAAAAGATGGATTCAACCATAAAACCATTCAAATAGTTATTGAGCATCTACCCTGTGCCAGGCACTTCTCTATAAAAACATCGGATAGAGACCCCTGAACACATGAAGCTTACATTCTAGCAATATTCTGGTCAGAGAAGCCAGTTTATTTGAAACTCCTTTACCATTAACCAAGGTATGTTTGTGTCTGTACCGATCAGAACCAATTATTAAACACAGCTAGTGGTAACATCACTCAGAGAATGAAGATTGCACAACTTGGGAAGAACCTACTCTCCATGGAGAATGCAAGCTCTAGATTTCCAGATAGAAGAGATTATTTTTAACAACGATAATGGAAGGGAGACCTTCAGGATTTTATGGTCTTCAGATTTCCATTCAGCTAAGGGATAGACTGGCTTTGTCCACTTAGCTGCAATGAAATGTTGACCTTCTGTGAAGAAGCACAAGGGATTCTGCTAAAATGGAACAGTATTCCAGTTTGGAAAAAAATAAATCAAGGAAATTTTTCTCAAACTTGTTTTTCCTACAATACTTTAAAAAATATAATGTCTTTTAAACTTTTGACAGGTGCTTTGATTATCTGCCAGAGAGGACTAGCTGACAACTAGACAAATGAGCATATAACAAACCGATTTTAAGGGATAGGTTTGGTCCCAAAGCTTGTGTGCAAGTGTGTATTTGGATTTGTATACTTGTGATTGTGATAGTCTATTGCTTTTCATACTGTGTAAATTTAATTAAATTTAATCATCTCATTCAATATAAACTTAAAATAACCAAACATGATTTTGTGCTAAAGTATTATTTATAGGATTGGAATAAAACACATCAATATTTCATCATATTCTGCAAAAAGCACTTTGGTTTCCAACTCTATTTCCAATTGGTTTCCAATTGCTCTAATACGAGAACAATTTAAGTCTTGCTGGGTTAGCATCGATCAGCAAGCAGAACAAAGCTCAAAGCTCTGAAACGCTGGAAAGACAAAGCATAAGGTAAGAAATCAAATCCTATAAACTAATAGTACAGTGCTTACAGATGAATCAGGAAACTTCTTTACATTTCAACATGTCAGTATTGTACATAAAGGTGTTTATCTTATATGAATCCAACTTGGCAAACACACACACACACACACACATACACACACACACACACACCCTTTTAAAAGGACACCTGCCATTCCACTAATTGAGGGTGAGTCCCATGGTCAGTGTGAGTGGGAATCATTGTTCTCTCAGCTTCCTAAGTCACTGAATGCCTTGTGTGCGTGTGTGCACGTGTGTGTGTGTGTTTCTATGTGGCTGAGTTGAATGTAATTCTTGTGTTTAAAGGTACATAATTTTTCATACAACGTGTCCCCTGATTCCAAGCCAACTACTGTCATTGGCCTTCAATCAGGCCTTTAACTGTGCTAAATTTTTTGAAAGGGATGCAGACTGTCTTTAGGGGTAATCTGAGGGTTTTTTTCAAAAGTAAATTGATGCTGGAATTTCTGTCTCATATAGAATCTAAACTCAAAAAGAAAAAGAAAGAGAGAGAATCTGTTGAACATTATATTGGACAAAGCCAAGAATATGTAAAAAATGTAGCCCTAGCAAAGAGCTTGCCCACAATCTCATGAGAGATCCTGAGCCAGAACCACCCAGCTAAGCTACTTCTGAGGAAACTCTGAGAATATAAATGTTTGTTGTTTTAAGCTGCTAAATTTTGGGGTAATTTGTTATGTGGCAACAGATAACTAATAAAATAGATATCACAGATTTGAAGAAAAAATGTAGGGTCTTTGCCTTTGAATATTTTGAAATCGAGAGGGGAGAGATATATGTAAAAAGAAACTATAAAACAACGTGGGAAATATCATAATCAGGGCAGATCACTAGGAGCCAAATAATATTCAGGAGCGAAATTAGGATATTCCATTCCAGATCACTCAAAGACTACACATAGTCCACTAGACAAAGAATTATCTGCCACCAACAAAACAGCTCCCTGCTTCAAGTCCAAGGCAATAAAAGGAATAATTGGAGGAAGGCAGGAAGGGCAGGGAAGCACAAAGGATGGCCGCTGACTTTTACTCATTACAAACCACATCCTGTGTCCTTTATACACATGATCTTCTTCAGTCTCCACACCAATTGCACTAGGTAAGTATAATCTTCTTTATTTTACAGATGGACACCTGATGCCCAGTAAGTGGTGGAGGTAGGATTTGAACACATGGGCTTCTGGCTCCAGAAAGACTCTGTTCTATGGCATCAGATTGCTCTCCCTTGCCCCTCAAAATCTCTTGATTCCCAGTGGAATATCAAGGCATGAAAAGCCTTTCCTTTTGGAGTGTTCTATAGCTTTTGGCAAAGTCGATCACTAAGACTAGGCTGAACGTCAGACTCTCTGGCCCGTAGTAGACAGTGACTTGGATTTCCTTACTAGTCGACTGCCATCAGACACCTGTTACAATTTTGAAGGAGTCGGGCAAATATTTCAGGAAGGAGGAGGAATTAAGCAGTGAGAAAAAGTAAGAATACCAATAGGTTGTCTTCTCCTCAGTTTCCTAACTTTATAGACAAACCTACTTTCCAATCTTATTTAACTTTCCTCGAGTATTCCAAATGGAAATATTCACCAACTATCATCTTTACATTGAGAGTTATGATTACGTCCAAATTTTTAAAATCCTTTGAGTAGCTAAGAACAAGCACAAGACATTTCTCCTCCAAGAAAAAAATATTGATGGCTGAAATTTCTTCAGGAATATAAACTTGAGCATCACTCTTATTGCTAATGATCTATAAATCTGTGAAATTAGACTCATAAAACTGAGCTGAAAGGAAAATGATTATTACCAGATGAGAAAAGTTAGAAGGTGGCCCAGAAAATTGTACAGCCTGAGTGGAGTGCCATCTACTCCTATACCTTGAGAGGTGCTGAAAAGGTTACCCTGCCAATGATTCCTTCATTGTTTTGTTAAAACACCTACAATTCCTATGATTAAAGTCACTTCTTTGGTGTTTCTGCAAGGCTTAATCCTAAATGTGCATGGGTAAGGGTTACATGATCAGAAAACAAAACAACAACAACAAAAGAGAGACCCAGGGACTTCCCGTATGAGCACGTCTGTGTAAGTAAGCCTCTTCTTCAATTCCTGAAAACCACGCAAAATCTTCAAGGAGAATGAACAACTCTCCCCATAGATTCTATCTTCCATAAAAGTAGGGACAAATATAATCCATAGACTGTAAAATAAATAAAGCAACAGAGAGGGGGCAGCAGCTGAAAAGAGAAAGGGAAGAAAAAAAGCAAGAGACTAGTGAAAGGACACACAGAAAAACAGATCTCAGAAAGCACTGTAAGGATACACTTGCTGAAGGCTATGGGTTCACCCTGAAGTGACTATGGACAATACAGAAATGTTACAACTTACAAAAATTGGTGTGAGGCAGAGAGGAGTTAGAATAGATATGCTGATTGTCTCATCTATAATACTCTGATTTAAACAACATCGTTAAAAGCTGACTAATCAAGTAATAGATATATACACATTTTTAATAGTACAAGGATAACATTAAGAAAGGTAATGTTATTGATTTACATTAGGTGGTGGAATAGAGAAAGGGAATGGGGAAGAAAGAGGAAACTAGTTTTGCTGTTTCTTGTAGCAGAGGACTGTTATGCACCGACTAAATGCATCGATAAGGTTAATCACCAGAACAGAACTGCAAACCTGCCTAAAACTCAGAGCTACACACAAAGAGCAAACCAAAGGAAACAGACTATATCGAAAAAGTCTTTAAAATATGTAAAAATAGAAAATGTGAAACAATGTGACAGAACCAAGAAAAGACACATATGCCATTTCAGTAAATATAAATGGGTTTAACCTACATGTTAAAAGAAGAATTTTAGATTAGATTGGATTATAAAGCAAATGTAAACTCTATGTCATATATAAAGGACACACCAAACAAAATGATACAGGATGGTCAAAAATAGAAGGATGGGCAAAACTCTACTAGGAAAAGGCATATTTTAAAAAGAAGAGAAATTATGATCATAATATCAGAAAAGATGTAATTCAGTCCAAAAAGCAGTGCACATTGTGTAGTTTTGAAGGGTGCAATGGATATAAAAATATATCAGTTATGAATATCTACATATGAACATTGCAACAAAAATCATAAAGCAGAAATTATGGAAGATAAAAAGAGAAATTTTAGTCTACAATAGTTTGAGCAAATGAAAAATACAAAAGGATATGGAAGGTCTAAATAACATAACTTTTAAAGTAGAACTGATTGACATATATCCAACTGTACCCTGAAAATGGAGCATATGCATTCTTTCCAACTGCCCATGAAATATTCTTGAAAATTGACCACACTGAAAAAAATTAGGGCACCAAAAAACCTCAACAAATTCCAAAAAGTAGAGATACTTGAAAGGCTTGAATGAGTGAATGAATGTTTCTTGAGCACTGATCATATTTTATTTTGGGTTCTCCTGGAAAACAGGTCCTGAGACAAGGATTTGAGTGTAATTTGGGCGGTGAAGGTTTTGAGATTATGTAGGAGGTGGAGGAAAAACAAGTTGGGGATTACGTAAGTGAAATGAAGGAAGAGAAAGCAGCCAGTGGTATGGGCCTCACCAAGCCAGCTACTGTTGAGGCTGACTGGAGCTTGATTCTGTTGGGGAAGCTCTGAACGCTATTGTAGAATACGTCAGGGCTATCCTACATGAGGTCAAAGGAAGTGGGACATTTACACACCAACCGGCAGAGGGGCTTCCAGAGGACACTGAAAGCCCTCAGGGAAAAAGATGCAGATGCTGGCTGTTGAAAGTTGGGCCTGTGTGCACTGAACTATTAAAAGGAGTAGGGGAAACAGGTGGGACCCCAGCAGCATCTGATCTTCAGTGTGTGCAAGTACAGCATTTAATAATGGAGGAAAGCTAAAATTGGAATGGAAGTGTTTTTCTGGGCATACGAGTTGGATTGAGCAAAAGTATGAAATCACAGGTTTTTTCCAAAGCTCCCTTGTCTTGTTTTCTATTTTTTTGTTCTTTCCCTTCAGGCTTTCTTGCCAGGAGCCCCCTCTGCCAATGGATGTATAAACGCCCCAGTTCTTTCCACTAGGCTAGGCTGTGCAGTTCTTCAGGACTCAGTCTTGTCTTGATTATGTCTAGGGACCTTTGTCAGAAGAGTTTGCACAATCTTTCCTCATTCAGGTAGCATTGGATGTAAAGTTAAGATTGGTTCCAATTCTAGGCTTGTTCCTCCTGTTTTTCCTTGTAATTTGCCCCTGCTGTTTTTGAGGAGATTTGCATTGATTTTGTAAGGCGGCTGGTGGGTGCCGGGTGGGACTTAACTGGAAAGGGACTGTGAAGAATTTGGTGATGTGGAAAACGTAACACAAGGGGTAAAATGTAAAATGTTTAGCACACAACATGATTTGGGCATCAGCCAATTGTCATGGACTCTTGACTGAATGTTAGCTTTCCTTCTGTGCCAGGGTTAACCCTTTGGTAACTGATTCTGGGGCTTCAAGGGGGAGAGGCTAGGATGACTGGGATAATCTGAGGATTACCTAAGGGGTTCATAGCCATGGCTAATTACCAATTGGTACTTAAATATTACAATATTTTAACAAATTGTGAGTGCTGGCTGAAACTCAGCCCTGAGTATAACCTAGATAAATTTTGTTGATATGTACTTCTTTGAATTGGGTTTAAGATGGCATTTTGCCTATACTTGCTTTGCAGATGGGGACCGGGGAGTCTATAAAATCTCTCAAATGTCTGTAATTCACTCTGGTTGTGATCTAGTGATTGTAGGAGGTATGACCTCTAAAGAGGCAACACGAACTGGATTAGTCTAGACTGATATCTTAAACCCCTTGCTCCAGTACCATTTCCAAACAATAATCAGTTGTGTGAGTTTATCTATATACTTTTGTACATAAGGTTATCAAGGTAAAGTCTTAAGCTACTTTATCTTGCAAGTGCAGTCCTCTGATGCTGGCCACATATAGCAAATTCCTGAAGGAAAATATCGGGATATGGAAAAGCTCAATACCAAAATCTGGGTTGATTTTTTTAATCAAAGGGAAGTGAGTAATTTGAAACATTGAGGACTTAAATGGGTCATGAGCTTTCTTCTTAGAAATAAAGAATTTGGTATATCTTGGCTTTCAATATTTGTAATCGATTCTGAAGGAGATTCTGAGCATCTCTAATGCTGTCAAGCAGACTTCATTGTACTGGGAGGCTACAATGCACATAATTTTCAGTCATATATGCATTTAAATCACCTCTGATGTGCCTTTTTCTTGAAGAAATTTTCCTGATTTCACTCTCAGGCTTTTTTATTAACATTGTTGCAAAGAAAAAATATTATCCAAAACTTGGAAGTAAGGAAAAAAAAAGAATGTCATCTTTGTTTCAATGCTGTGTTTCTAAATCAGTTGGCAAGTTTTTTTTTTTCCATAAAGGGCTAGAATTTTTTAGACTGTGTGAGCCATCCAGTCTCTGTTGTAACTATTCAATTCTGCAGCAAAAGCAGCCATCTACAATACAGAAGAAATGGCTGTGGCAGTGTTCCAACAAAACTTTATTTACCAAAACAGGTGGTGAACTAGGCCTGGCTGTAGTTTGCTGACTCTGGCCCTAGAGTCGCATGATATATGTTTGTTTGATTTACCACTTACTACTGATTAGGGCTCAGACAACTTACAACTTTGTAAAGCTGGATGTTCCTTTATTGGAAACTGATAAGACAGAAATGATTTTTGCCCAATATTATGCAAATAATTTTTGTCCAGGAGCAATGAAAATTATTTTTGCCTGATAGTGACATGAATGATTTTTTTTGTGTAGAAAAGTAACCCCAAAGGCTATGATCTTACTGCTGGCAGTACAATAACCAGTTTTGCATCTAACTTAGTGATTTATTACAGCATTCTTCCTTTCTTTGATTGACTATATAATCATCAGTTCCTGGTATCCTCTTTTTGAGCCAACTTTGTCATCCTGCTGCTTCCCTCATTAATGAGTTAATAAAACTTTGATTTCTGCTCACTATGATTTTTTTTTTTTTTTTTTTTGCTGAAGAAGATTCACCCTGAGCCGACGTCTGTTGCCAGTCTTCCTCTATTTTATATGTGAGCTGCCACCACAGCATGGCCACTATGAGTGGTACAGGTCCGCGCCCAGGAACCGAACCTGGACTGCTGAGGCGGAGTGTGCCAAACTTAACCACTAGGCCACCGGGGCGGCCCTTCACTATGATTTTACACGAGAATTGTATTATGTTAAACACTTTGAAAATTATACTTTGGAAATCATTCTGTTAAGATATTTACCTAGATTAGATCCTAAATTCTTGTCCTTCAACTTTATGAGCAGAGAGGGAAAGGAAAAAGTGTTCCCTTTGACTTCAATAGCTAACTCAAGAGTCTAAAGTAATCTAACCAAGACGCTGCAGACAAGTAGAAACCATCTGAATGTGATAAAGAAGCCACAGGTGCCTTGGACAGAACAAACATTTAACCTAAATGCCAGGATGTGGCTTCAAGTTTGGCAATAGTAGGAAGTGGAGGAGACTAGAATGTGCCAGCCCAGACTCCGCCTCTTTGGCATAAGTGTTATTTAGAGCTGATTATTTTAAGAAACAGCAGACATAGGAGAAGTTCTGAAAATAGAGTAGAAGTTACTCTTTTGTAAGGAAAATTTGCACTTATAAAAAAAAAATCTCTATTTGTAAAGGTGTTTCCCTCTCTGTACCAGGAAGAGAAAGATGACTCTAAATCACAAGAATCTCTTATCAGTAGAGAAGGCACAAGCTTAAAACTGCATAACAAACCTCATGCTTTACCGTACTTTTCCTGGCCGCCATTCCATAAATTACATCTGCCACACCGTTCTTCCTTTGCTTTAGTTGAAGGTGGTATTTAGGACTAAGTTCTAGCCACCTCTTTGAGTTACTGATCCCTGAGTTTCTCCCATGTATATAGGACACGTACATGTTAATAAACTTTTGTTCATTTTTCTCTTGTTAATCTCTTTTTCTTTTTGTGAGGAAGATCAGCCCTATGCTAACATCTGCCAATCCTCCTTTTTTTTTTTTTTTCTGCTGAGGAAGACTGGCCCTGGGCTAACATCCATGCCCATCTTCCTCCACTTTATATGGGACGCTGCCACAGCCTGGCTTGCCAAGCGGTGCATCGGTGCGCGCCCGGGATCTGAACCGGCAAACCCCAGGCCGCCGCAGCGGAGCGCGCGCACTTAACCGCTTGCGCCACCGGGCCAGCCCCTTGTTAATCTGTCTTTCGTTACAGAGGCCCCAGTGAAGAACCTAGAAGAGTAGATGGAAACGGTTTTTTTCCTCCTTTGCAAAAGCATATGGCATGCGTTTTTGATGGGATCATGTGCACAGAGACAACCTCTTGCAACATCTATTTTTTGGCAACATTTGGCAGGTATTATACCCACTGGAAGTTGTCAGCACACTTCTCTAATGTTACCTTTACTTTCATACATGAAAATGAAACAGAATTAAAGTAACTTTTCAGTGTAAACTAAAAGTATTCTTTAAACATATCCCCCCCCCCCCCCAAAAAAAAAACAACCCTCAGGGGAATTTGAGAATTCCAACTCTTCTGTTTCGCTTTTGGCTCACAGCAATGACTGTACCTGCTTTCAGAAAAGGTTAAACCTCTCAAGGCCAGCTGAGTTCATGCTAATCAGCAGGAAGCGGCAAAAAGAAACGGATTTTCTTTCACATTGGACTAGATAGTGTAGTACCAAGCTGAAAAATATTCTGTTTCATTTTGGATTAACGGGGTTTCTTTTCTTTCTACTGTATGATACTTGAAAGTCAAACTGAACGTCAGGGCTAAAAATGTCATGCAGATCATAACTCGGTTCCCCTGGGTTCACTGGAGATGTACACAGTTGAAACTCGACTGAGGTATGGAGAGGTCAGTTCAGCTATGCTGGTCCCCAGCCACCCCCTGCTGTTCCTCACTCCAAAAGAGTCATTCACTTTATTGTGCCCAGTTGAAATTCAGGTCAGACTAATATTCAGCTGGGCTCCTAGAAGCTTAAAGACAGTCAATTTATGAAAGTATTAAAGGATAACTTTTTAGAAAAGATAAACTCACAACTCATACATATATAAAATGGGCACGTGTCAAAGATATTATTTAACTCATTAATTAACAAGGGAACCAGTAAGATGTTACAATCAGTTCAAAGGAGAAGCCAAAAAGAATACACATATGTAGGCCACCAGGAACATCGCAAGGAATTTGAATTTGCTTAATTGGTGCCAAAATGGCTTCTTCCACAGAGAGGGAGGGTAATTAACTGAACCTCCTCCAAGTTCATTTGTATCTCTTTCATTTGCAGAATTGTTTGCATCTCTTTCAGTTATTTACAATTTACAAATTTGTAAAAAACACTGATATAATGACAGGTGGAAAGACCCCATAGAATCAGATAGTCTGGAGGGTATGCTAGACAATGCCTAATTTTCCTTTGAAAACACCGAGTAATTTTTTTGGTGTATTTTCTGTCCTTCGCAATTTTTCCCTACAACAGAAAACCTGACGAACATTATGTTTGTATCTCTAGGGTTATATAAATCAGAAAAGGCAATAATGTTCTCCTCCTGCATCTGTTTGCTAAAAACAATCAAAATAGGACAACAGATGGACAGAGCAGCAGATATTTGAAAGCTGGAGAAATCAAAAGAAAGGAAAAGTAAACTTTCAAATACTCTTTGCTTAATCAATGTCTCTATAGCATATTACATTGTGTTTCACATTGTGGAAAATTTTCAGGAAACGTACTAAATGGTGAGCTGTCTTTTAAGCTATCCTGTTTTCATTTCACAACCCTTTTAACATTTTGTAAGATCAGGAAAAGCACCATGAATTTTGGAGCCTTGAATCAAAAGCCTTGGAGAATAATGTGCAAGTCTTATGACAATGTTTTTGGGAGAACGAGGAGACACTACAGTGTATCCTATCCATAACCCTTCTTACACACCTCTCTCCCTGCACCCAAAGTTCTGCTCCTATAGGAGGAGTAGAACTTCCTGTTCCTGTTCCTCTTTCTCTCTTAGTCTCCAAAAGTCTTCAGTTGTGCCAGCTCCTCTTCCTACTTCCCCAATCTTTTCTCGTTTTGTCTTTATGAAACGTAATTTCATCTCTCAACTTCTTCAAGTCTCCTTTCCTTCCACTACGCCTCTGAGCACAATGCCCTGATGGACAAGTACTATGTCCTTTATCCTTCGAAGGGAACGGAGAGGGCTATCACAAGAACTTGGAATTTGATATGTTCCTCCATGCCACACTTTATTTTAAACATAACGATTAAATATCTTTGCTATATACCTTGGAATATAAATAGCTGCTACATCATAATTTTAAGTAGGTACACCATGATAATGATTTTAATTCGACTTTTGTAAAAAAGGATTCTTAAGCTTTTTCTAAATGTCAACCAGGTTCCTCGCCACACTCCCAAAATTCAGGCAGGTGAAAGGACTATATTAGCCAGCTAGGGCTACCATAACAAAGTACCCCAGATTGGATAGCTTAAACAACAGAAATTTGTTTTCTGACAATTCTAGAGGCTAGAAGTCTAAGATAAAGGTGTCAGCAGGGTTGGTTTCTTCTAAGGCTTCTCTCCGTGGCTTGCAGATGGCCGACTTCTCCCTCCTTCTTCACGTGGTCTTTCCTCTGTGCAGATTTTGTATCCTAATCTCCTCTTCTTGGTAACATTGGATTAGGGCCTACCTCAATGACCTCATAATTTAATTACCTCTTTATTCTCCAAATACAATCACATTTGGAGGTACTAGGGGTTAAGATTTCAACATATAAATTTGGGGGGGATATAATTCATCCCATAACAAGGACTGCCCTTTTCATTTTGGTAAAGAAAGAATGTCAGATGTGCAGGGATTAAGTAATTTCTGAACAATCTGCCAAGGAACACAGCCAGTACCTCTAATTGATAAACTGTACTATGGATTTCTTTAAGACATTCTTAGAAGAAAGAGTTGTTGAGTGCAGACCTTCTTGGCATTATAGAACAAGCTGGAAGAAAGCACTGCTTTTTTTTTTTTTTTTTGTGAGGAAGATCATCCCTGAGCTAACATCCATGCCGATTCTCCTCTTTTTTGCTGAGGAACACTGGCCCTGAGCTAACATCTATTGCCCATCCTCCTCCTTTTATTTTTCCCTTTTTCTCCCCAAGGCCCCAGTAGATAGTTGTATGTCATAGCTGCACATCCTTTCTAGTTGCTGTATGTGGGACGCTGCCTCAGCATGGCCGGACAAGCTGTGCGTCGGTGCACGCCCGGGGTCCCAACCCAGGCCGCCAGTAGCGGAGTGCGTGCACTCAACCACTAAGCCATGGGGCCGGCCCCAACAATCTTTACATTTTTTAAGTGGCTTTTTTCTTATTGTTGAGTTTTAAGAATTCTTTGTATATTGTGAATATCAAAGTCCTTTATCAGATATGTGTTTTGCAATTATTTTCTCCCTTTCTGTTTTTCATTTTCTTAACAGTGTCTCTTGCAAAGCAGAAGTTTTAAATTGTAATAAAGTCCAACATACCAATTTTTCCTTTCATAGATTGTGCTTTTGGTATTGCATCGAAAAACACATCTCTCAACCCAAGGTCATATAGATTTTCTCTGATATTTTCTTCTGGAGGTTTTATAGTTTTGTACTTTACATGTAGATCTATGATTCATTTTGAGTTAATTTTTGTGAAAAGTGTAAGGTATGTATCTAGGTTCTAGTACTGTTTATTGAAAAAAGTGTCCTTTTTCCACTGAATTGCCTTTGAGTTCTTTGTCAAAGATAAATTGACTGTATTTGTGTGGGTCTATTTCTGAGCTCTATTCTGTTCCATTGATTTATGTGTTTATTTTTTTGCTGATACCATGCCATCTTGATTACTGTATCTTGAGAATAAGTCTTGAAATCGGGTAGTTTAAGTCCTCCAACTCTGTTCTGTTTCAGTATCACGTTAGTTATTCTAGGTCTTTTGCTTTTCAATATACCCATTAAAATCAATTTGTTGATATGTATAAAATAGTTGCTGGGATTTTGATTGGGATTGCACTGAATATATAGATAAAGTTGGGAAGAATTGACATCTCTGGCCAGGATTGTCAACCAATGACTGATGGGAGTTAGTTGATAAATGCCCAAGCTTTCCCATTCCTCAGATGGGACATCTCTGTGCATGTTCTACATGTCTCCCAGAGGTCCCCAGCAGGATCAAGCATGAGTAGCCCACAGTGGCAACTTCTCAATAAGATACCCTTTATTGGCTGTCTTCTCTCTCCTGCTCACTTCTCCATTTCCCAACCAATGTTTCCTGTAATCACTTCCCAAATAAACTACTTGCCCTCAAAACCTCATCTTAGGTTTTGTTTCAGGGGGATCTAAACAAAGACAGACCTGTGACAACACCGATATACTAAAAGGCAGGCCCAAGTAGGACAACCGCATTTTCTAAATGTACCCAGTTTCCAAAGAAGGACCAGGCCTCATCAATCTAGATAGAAAACTCATAGTCAGATAACTTAATGCCTACCCTGGGCACTCAAACTGATTCTTTAATTTAAGAGGTAGAAAGCAAGAGCCCTTCTCAAACCTGCAATTTCTCCAGAAGGAAACAAGGATAAAAATGAAACATATTTAATTCAACAAGCATGCATGTGCATGAAAAGCTACCTCAAAATAGCTAAAATGGTAAAAGATGTGTTGCTGTTTTAAAGTCAGAAGATCTGGATTTGCCTCAGGCAGCTTTTAGCTTCTAGAGTTTTATGGCTCACTTGTTTCTGGTTAAAAAGTTAGAATTGCAAAGGCATGCTGTGATTTCAGTCTTGCTATTCTTTCATAATTTTGTAGTACAAGGGTTTTGGGGGCCTTGGGGGGGAGATAAGGGTTAGCGGGGAAGTTAGGGAGGAAGGAATGACAGGTACCAAGAGAACTGGTTCAACTATTTGTCTTTATTTTTAACACCCTTCAAAGCAAGCCATGCATGCTGAGCACTGCAGAAGCCCCAGACATTTGTTGGGGGTGGGGGGGGGAATCCTCTGGGAATGCACTCCTTGAGAGGAGAAAATGGCTTTATAAAGAAATGATGCAAACATTGTACTTTGCCCTGCCAACGACTTCTCTCTTTATTTGCAATTGCAGAATGAAATATCCACTACACCAAAGCCTCAGTCAGCTGCAAAAACAATGTGTTGTAATCTGATATTTATTTTTGCTGAAATAGAGCTGTAGCCCTGCGATTCCAGATTCTGCAGCCTTGCAAAGCACCCGCAGAGCCTTTGCTGACCTTGGAGGAGTGTAGAAGGCTAACGAAACATCTTGACTTTTGCAATTTAATTTTTCTTCAAGAATCCAAGTCAGAGCTAGACGAGTTTCCATCCATCTTTTGGAGGGGAAAACAAAAATGAATTAATTAAGCTTATCAGACAGCCTGTAAAAAATGTAATATCAGCCCTTTATTATGATATAATATCAGCCAACACTTGCTTCACTTTCCCCGGGGGGAAGTGGACTAGAGCTGCTGATCATGAAAGAAGAGCTTCGTTGTCCCAGCCTACACACTCAAGCGATTTAAATCCAGTCTCTGGAGAGACCTGACATCATAAAGGGAAATTGTGTTCAGTCTTCTGATCTATGAAAACATTACCTCAACACTGCTAAGCTCAGTCAGTAGCACCATCTCTCTCTTTCTCTGTATCGCCAATCTTCATGGAAGAGAAATTAGTGCTCTGCTACTTCACCATCTAATATTTCCTTAATTCTAAGATCTGCTGTTACAGAACACTTGAATGATGCCGTTCTTTTGAAGGTCACCCAAGACCTCACCTTCTCCCCTCCAATAGGTATTTCTCAGTCCCAATGAACTCCACCATTGGACACCACCTAGCTACTTCTTCCATTCTGAAGCCTTGTGCTTTCTTGCCTTTTGTTGACATGGTGCTGGAAGATTCTTCTCTCTTTCCTGTGCATACCCTTGGCCCTTCCTTGTAGTCATTCTTCAAGGTTTTTTCTTTCAACCTCCCATTCTTTATATTCATTCTTTCAACAAGCATCCATTCCCAGATTTTCATCCATCATTCCCTGACGGCTGGAGCTTCAGCAGCAATCTTGAATGATGAAGTGCCCTTGAGGACGGAATTCCCCAGTGGAGGATGCTGAAGCAGGACATTATAAAGAATCTGGCTCCCTGATGACATTGTTGGAGACGCCATATCTGTTCTGCTCTACCTACCTCTTGATTTCTTCTACATGTTAGAATGATCTCCGTGTGATTAAGCCGTTGTTATCCTGGATTTTCTGTTATATGTAACAGAATTAATCTAAATAATAAAAGTGAGTATAATAATGCCTTGCTCACAAAGTCAGTGCAAGGTTTACATGATATATAGGTCATGCGCCTAGCTCAATGCCAGGCATAGCCTATATGGTCAAAATATTACAGATATTATTATTATAAACTCTATGCCTGCGTTTCCAACTTCATGATGCACCGGACCACAGAACGTCAACTATGTCAGAAACAAACCCCTCCCCAAACCAACTCCTCCTCCTAATTGCCTTATTCTTTGGTTTTTGACGTGACTAATCCCTTGTTGTGAATCAAGGTTTGGATTCTCCTCATTCTTTCCCTCCTAAGATTGAATCAGTTACTAAATCTTATTGATCTAGTCAAAGTTTCTTCAGTTAATTCTCTCATTTTTATATCTCCCCTGCAAACTCCCTAGCTGAAACTTTCATTATCACCTGCTCAAATTATTGCAATGGTTAACTTGGCAGTTTTCCCATTCCCTATGTATCTTCCTACTCCAAGTTATCCTCTGGAAACTCTGAGATGAATCTTCCAAAAGCACTGCTCCAATGTTATTACTTTTCTGATTAAAAATCTGAGTGGATTGCCATTGCCCAACGAGATAGGCACACACTCCTCAGCCTGGCACTAGAGACCCCAACCTATCTCCTGACCCTCATCTCTGTCTCCTTTCATGCTAATCAATCGAGACTTTTTGATTTACCTTCAGTTTTCTCAATTCTGTTTCTTGGCTCATGTTTCACTCACCCACAATGTCTTCTTCCTACTCCACTCCCTCCATTTCAATATCTTAACTAACTTCACGGAATAACTAACTTCAAAGCTTCACGGAAATACTGTCATTCCTGGAAGCCCTTCTTCCAGAACAGATGGATTTTCCCTTTGCTCGAGGCACTTGATGTCTCTCTTACAGCGCTTGTGCTCTATTGCTTTACAGCAGTGGTTCTCAAATTTTAGGGAGCATCATAATCACCTGGGAGAATTGTGAAAATGCAGATTGCTGGGCCCAACTCCCAGAGATCCTGATTGAGAAGGTCTGGGGTGGGGTCTGAGAGTCTGCATTTCTAACAAAGTCCCGGGTGATGCTGATGCTGCTAGCCTTCGGATCACACGTTGAGAACTGCTTTCTAGTTATTTGGATCTCATTCTCCCTCTACATTGTAAACTTCTTGAGATCAGACAATATGGTTTATTCTAATCGTTTCCTTCTGCGAGGCTCCTAGCACACAGCGGATACTTAATAAGTATTTATTAAAATGGAATTGAGTAGAACAGGAGGCTAAATTTCTGCTTTTGAAGTTGGCACTGACCCTTTGGAGTTATGTTTAATTGTTGGTTTCCATCAACCAGAAAGAATGCATCTAGTGTGCTTTTGCTGAGGGCTTTGCCAAATTCTTCCTGGTCTTTGCTGTTCTTCTTGGTTTGGGGAAGTGAGCATGTGCTTGGAGGAACATGAGGTATTGAAGGCAAGGACATGACATGAATTCAGGGGAAGCAGTATTGAGGGACTTCCTCAAAGGAAAAGGATGACAAAAGTTCAACATTTGGGAAATTAAGTATGAAGGTTGCCATGGTGAGGTAACAACAGATTTCAGATTTCTAATTGTACCTGGAGAGAGGCATGTTAGAGTCCCCTCCACATACTTTTGTTCCCTCTTATGCTTTTAATGCTTCAGAAGCAAGTCACTTTGAATTCAAGTTGTGCTTATAATTACCCTTATTGTTATTCTCAGGATGTTCTTTAGAACCAACACAATTTTTAGGAGAGAAAATTAATTGCAGCTTTTCTTGGTTTGGCAATGTGGGCAACTGGGTATTCTGGCAAATTCAGGTCCTGTTTTCCTCCTGTGTGCAGATAACAGACTGATATTTGCCTTCTGCCTGTCTACCCGGTTATCCAGTTAGGGCGTTTTTTCAGGCAGGTGAGAGGAAATTTTGCACATGGAAACCATTTTTGAAATGACAAGAAAATAAAGAGCGAGTCAGCCAAAGAAACAAAAACATCACAATTATGCCCCAAAGAACTTTGTTCTTAGCTTTTAATATTTCGTGTCACACTTCTCTTGAAATAAATCCTACAGAAACAACAAAGGATAGATGGAGATCATTACCAGAAAGGATGTATATCAAATATGGATATTTTTTATTTTAAAGAGGCAATTTAATTATACCCAGATGGAACATTAAAAAAGTCACATCTATGCATCATCATTTTTCAGCAGTGGCACAGATGGTACCTTTTCATTTGTACTGCGTGCCAACATAGTCAGTGTATTCAGCTGTTTGCCCTACCCGCATCATGATTCCAAGTTTACATGTAAGAGGACATATTGGTTGAATTAACTCAGGGACCCTTGGGAAACGGCACTGCCTGGGGCCCAAATATTACTATTTTATAATATTTCCTTCTTCAAGGAAGCAGATGGGATCGCCAGACCATGACTTTTATCTACTGTTCTTGAGTAAGGTACCCCAAGGCTTCCTGCCCCTACCCAGAGACAGGCCACAGATCTACAGTGATGGAGAGAAGCATGCAACATCTGTAGACCTTCTGTTAAAAGCTCGTTTATTTAAACATTCTGTTTCCTTGCTATTTATGTGTCTAGAAATTAGGGAGATGCTTATTATCCCTTCTTATCCCAATAAGGTTAAAAATTACAATTGGTGTCATCAAGGGCCTACAATTTATATCCTGAGTAAAAAGAAACAAAATCCATAAACACATAGTGAAAATACACCACCACCATCACCAGCACCACCAGCACCACCACCACCACCATCACCCCCATCTGACTGTTGGAATGGTTTCCCTGGGGATAGTAGCTGAAATTCTACTTCCTCTAGGGAAATTACTATGGTCTTCTGGGGGCAACATACCAGCTCGGGAGGCCCAGAAGAATCCCACTCAGGGAAGGCACCGGGTAACTAATAACTGGAAAGTACATATAATTAAACTAAAGGGAGAATGACATTGTTTGCAGTCTATCTCATGCTGTCCTGTAATTTCTGCTTCACTGCGATAAAACAGGCCAAGGAGCAGAGAATCCCTAATTTTGGCATACTCTTGTGCTCTAAGGCATTTCAAAGTCTAGCATTTATTTATCACTTTAATTCTTGGCTTCCTAAGCTTAATAATTTCACCGACAATGATAGACACTTATTTTCAACCTTTCACAAGTGTATTAACCTCTGTTGACTCCTGTCCCTGCCTGTTAATGTAAGCTGCCAATTCTTTGAAAAGCACTGTCTTCCTGCTCTTCAGCCCTTCCTGTATCCATGCCCTTTGCCACGTGGCTTTGCAGCTTCCTCCATCAAGAAGTTGAACCTATTTCCCTGCCCTTTGATTCTGATCTCATCCATGTGACTTGCTTTGGTCAATGGGATATTAGCAGATGTGACTCAAGCAGAGGATTGTGAAAGAGCTCACTCATTTGGTTTGTGTCTCTGCTGTCTCCATGAGCACATGCCCAAGCTATCCTTCTGGAGAATGAGTGACATATGGAGCAAAGCTGAGCTGTTACATCTGTCCCAGGTAAAGACAGTCTAGATCAACCAACAGCCAACTGACTCTTATACCAATCCTTCACCTTTCAATCCATTGTCCAATTCTCATTTTATGTCCAATGTAATTCTCAAGTCTGTCCACTTCTCCTCACCTCCACTATCACCACCCCAGTCTGAACCATCTGCACCATATTTTGCCTGGATTTTGTAATGGCCCCCTGCTTTCCCTCACACTTCCCTGCAAGCCTGTTCCCACTCAGTAGCCAAAAGATATTTTAAAAACCTAAATGAGGGGGCCAACCTGGTGGCACAAGCGGTTAAGTGCGCGCGCTCTGCTGCGGCGGCCCGGGGTTTGCTGGTTCGGATCCTGGGCGCGCACTGACGCACCGTTTGTCAAGCCATGCTGTGTCCCATATAAAGTGGAGGAAGATGGACATGGATGTTAGCCCAGGGCCAGTCTTCCTCAGCAAAAAGAGGAGGATTGGCAGATGTTAGCTCAGGGCAGATCTTCCTCACAAAAAAAAAAACCAACCTAAATCAGATGGTGCTAGTCTCCTGGATAAACCCTTTGATGGGTTCTCCTTACCCTTCAAATAAAATCCAATATGTTAACATAGTTGTCAACATTCCCATACTGTTCTTCCTCGCCTGAACTTATAAAATGCTGTCCCATCCTCTTACTGGCCTCCTATTCCACTAGTCTGTTCTTTTTTGTCCTCAAGGAAGCCAAGCCCCTTCTCATCTAAGAGCCTCAGCCTGTGCTGCACCCTCTGCCTGGAATGCCCTTTACCCAGTAATGCCAATCACCAGCTTTTTGTCCTCCATCAGTTTCTGCTTAAACACCACCTCCTCCTGGAGGTCCTCTCTGTCCTCTATCTGATAGGCCCCTTCCAAGTTGCAACCATGCCATCTGGCTGATTTCTTTCACAACATTAATCACAATCTGTAATTATCCTATGTATTTATTTGCTTCTTTGTTGGCTGCCTTCCTCGTTAGAACGTAAGTTCCTCTTAGATAAGATCTTGATTTTCTTATTTTCACTGATATTTCCAGCACCCTACCTAGAGTTGGTGCTCTCTGCATGTGTGTGTGAGGTTAAAACTAGAAGATTCTTACACACACACACACAATATACACGTAATAAGTATTTGTGTGTATATGTTAGTGAGTCCTTTACTTTTAACTTCACACATATATGCAATGCATATGTGGAACACACACACATGCAATGTATGTGTATGTGTATAATGTATATAAATATGTAATGAGTCCACATACAACTTACTCTTCAGAATCTTGAATTATATAAAAATATAAATTGAACATCTTTCTATAACAGCAGATATAACCCTACTTCATCCTTAAGGTCACATAGTGTTCCTTTGTGTGGATATACCATAACTTATTTAGCAGTATGAGTTAGTACTAAGATTGTTCCCATTTTAGTGATGAGGAAACAGAGTCTGAGGGAGATAAATAGTTTGCCCAAGCCAGCCAGTGTTGGACCTGGTGCCTGTGTCCCAGTGGTGGGGTGGGGCAGCACAGGCCTGACCCAGTAGGCCCATGGCTTGTCACAGGCGGAGGCATGTTTGTCGGGGGTGGGTTCAATTCCTGTTGCTGTTGTACTTCTTTGTGGCTTTCTGTTGATGATCTTCTCTCCAATAAATCCACCTCCCAACTAGTTGAATGAGCAGCTGTATGTCAGTGGTTTTCAAACATTAGTGCTCATAAAATCACCTGGAGGTCTTATTAAAACATAGATTCTTGGGACCCCCCCAGAGACTCTCACTCAGCAGGTCAGGGGGTGGGGGCTGAAATTCTGCATTTCTGACAAGTTCTCAGGCGATGCTGATGCTACCAGTCCCTGGACCACACTTCGAGTGCGCAAAGTGCTCTGTAGACTCTACAGCCCACACAAACTCAGGAGAATGTGAACTGGAAGTCTTTATTAAGCCCTTTCTGAATGCCAGCTATGGTGGCAGGCAGGCTTATGGAGAAAAAAAGAAACACAATGTGGGGACTCATCTATGAAGATTTAAGAATTTAGTCGGTGAAAACAAAACATATGTCATAAAAACATAAATTTTCAGTGCAAGGAAGAGTGAGATAAGTGCCAAAGGAATAGTCTTTAATTAGAAAGCAGTTCTGGGGAAAAAAAATCTCTACTTAGTGCAGACGGTTGAATTTTTGGCATCTACTTATTGAATATCAGTTTTGTTGATAAAACTTTCTTTCTATATTTTAGTGTGTGCAGAATTGGCATTCTCCCAGAACTCGTCGATGACTTGTCTGAACCTCTGCTTACTGACCCATCATTTAGCTAAGACTGTCCTAAGAGCCGCGCCATCAGAAGGGAAGGCCGTCTTCAGCCTGAGATAAGGATTCTTGTGCAAGTGATTTATTTAGGGAGAGCTCTTGGGAGGAACCTGTGACAGGGTGAGGGAAGCAGGACACGGCAGGGCAGGTGCAGAACAAGGATGTGGTCTCAGTTGTGGCCTCACCTGACTCCATGGGGAGCTCTGGAGCAGGAAGGGCACCAAGAGCTATCTACCTTGAATCAGGGGGCCACCCTTTAGTACCCCAATATCAGTCATTGATGGTGGCTGCCCTTGGGTGCTGTGGTGTTGTCTCTCAGGTGAAGCAGCTCCCATCAGCACTGGCACTTTCATCAGGACCTTGCAGGCCCAGGGGCCCGTCCGCTATGGTTTACTAGACTCCTGACTTTCCCCATTTCCACTCTGATTCCCATAATCTTTGTAAAGACTCATTTTTCTTATTTCATTTAGCAAGTTACTCACATATTCTAGGTATTAGATATTTGTGAGGTCCTGTCAGGGCCTTAACTTCTCTCTGTTTCAAACCCCACAGTGACGTCATTTGATGATGAACTCTGACCTGGTGGCTATGGGGAGCACCCTGGTCCTCTCTCTCCAGGGACGCACACCTGTAATTTACCCAGCATAAGATGTAATGGCCTGCCTTTAGTCTAACCCTCTCCTACCCTACTCCAAACTGCAGCCCAGAGAATCTGCTGTAAAGAAAGTCTGACCACTTCGCTCTCACGTAAGATCTTTAAGGGTGCCCTCTTGCCCTCAGAGTAAAGTCCAAATTCCCAGTTCTGGTCTGTAAGACCCTTCTTGCTCTGATGCCAGCCTACCTCATCTTTCCCCTCTCCTTAAGCTCAAGGAATGCTGAAATGTCTGCACACCAGGGTCTCTGCACGTCCAGGTCTTAGATGGTTTTAGTATGCTAAATAATGGCAACTCAAAAATATTGGTCCTAACCCCTGGAAACTGTTAATCTTACATTATAAGGAAAAAGGGTTTTTGCAGATGTGATTGTTAAGCATCTTGAGATGGAGAGATTACCCTAGATTATCCAGATGGGCCTCAAATGCAATCACAAATGTCTTTATAAGACAGAGGCAGAAGGAAATTCCACACACAGAGGAGAAAGTGATGTGAAGACAGAGGCAGAGATTGAAGTGATGTGGCCACAAACCAAGGAATGCTGGCAGCCACCAGAAGTTGAAAGAGGCAAGAACGGATTCTTCCCTAGAGCCTCCATAGGAGGCATGGTTCTGTCAATACCTTGATTTCAGACTTCTATCCTCCAGAACAGTGACAGAATAAAATTCTGTTGTATTAAACCACCCAGTTGTGGTAATTTGTTACAGCAGCCATAGGAAACTAATACAGTTGTGATATTACGTCGTTCAAGAATTACCTGAGCTCCCTACTTTCTCCCACGATACATACTTCATCAGGATGATTCCTAATCTCTGTAGCTCACATGCTACCTCCTCCAGGTAATCTCCTAGATCTCTTCTCCTCCCACCTCCAGGCTCCAGTCTAAGGACACACCCTTTCTCTGTCTCCCATAGTTTCTTGAGCCATCCTCTACTGCTGCTTTTGCCCCATTCTTTTCTATGATGGTTCCTAGGTCAATCTCCCTGTGAAATTCTAATCCCCAAGGTCCTTATTCATTTTTGTATTTCCTGGACTTGGCACAGTGCTGAGTGCAAAGTGGCTTCTTGATGAGTATTTGTTTCTTGCCAAGAAGAGGAGGTAGATGCTGCTGCTCAGCTGTTGTAGAGGAGATTTGGGGGCCCACAAGGCCTCACATCACTGGCCACAACCCACTGTGCATGGGTGGGTAGCAGCTCCCTGGCTGAGCCAGCCATGTGCAGGCTTCTCCCCGTGACCCTGCCCATCAAGCCCTTCAGCTCAGGCTGCTCGGAAGCTTCCTGTGGCCTCAGGCTTGGGGGCTCCCTTTGGCTTTGTGTCTACAGAGCCTGTGTTTATTTTCTGCTCAGCTCTTTTTATATTCTCCTCCTCTCTCCACTCTCTTTCTTCTGCCTCCCAAACAACAGTGACTCACACCCTCAAACGCTGCTCCCTTTTTCATTATTTTTAGGAGCCGCATGATTTCCCTCATTATCGCCTTCAGCTAGAACAGGAGTTGGCCCGCAGCATTTTCTTTCTCAGGGTGAAGCTGGGAGCGCAAAGCAAGTGACAGTTCAATAAACTGGGGGTCACGCTAGTGTTCTAGTAATCTAGTTGCTCTGAGGAGGTAGCAGCTAAACATGGAATTTGAAAATTAGGGATTGGCCTTCAGTCAAAGGGGTGATGTCAGAGTCTTTTCAATTCTTTGTCTACAAATTCGCTTCCCAACTCACGCTGTCTAGACAACATTTGCAGTCAAATTCAACATTCCCTCCTAAAACCTGATGGTTTCCTATTAGCCTCCAAGGAAGGTAGATAATTATCTTGTCTTTTTATTTAACACTAAAGAAGCATTCCAAGGTGGGGGTGGGGGTGGTGCATTTTCTCCCCTTTACACTATTTAGAAGCTACTGTAATGTTGTAATTTTGGAACCTGGGCTCTGGGGGAGGGTTTAACAATGTATTCATGAGGTGTCTGAGTTAGTTATCTATTGCTGCATAACAAACTATCCCAAAACTTAGCAGCTTAAAACAACCAGCATTTGTTATCTCAAAAAGTTTCAGAGAATCAGGATACTGGAGCAGCATATTCTGGCTCAGAGTCTCTTATGAGATTGCAGTCAAGATATTGGTTGGGGCTACTACAGTCTTCAGAAGGTGCTGGAGAATCTCCTTCCAAGAAGGCTTATTCATATGCCTATTGGCTGGAGGCCTCAGTTCCTTGTCACATAGACGTCTCTATAGGGTTGCTTGAGTGCCCTTATGACATGGTACCTGGCTTCTCCCGGAGCAAGTGGTCCAAGAGAAAGAAAAGAAGAAGCCACAAGGCCTTTGATAACATAGTCTCAGAAATTACACATTGTCACTTCTGCCTTATTCTGTTCCTTAGAAGTGAATCACTAAGTGCACACTTAAGGGGAAGAGAATTAGGCTCCACCTGTTGGAGGGAGTGTTAAAGAATTCGCAGGCATGTTTTAAACCACCAGAGTTGTTTTCCTTCGAATAGCTCCAGAGAAGGCAAACAAATCACTGTTACCCTGCAGACAAAATACCACCTGCTTTTGGTTACACCTGCTGAGAGGTTACAAAAAACATGAAAGTCTTACATCATAATCATTGGAATAGTGAAAAAATAATAGCATATAATAGTGGAAATACAATCCTTATGAGGATGGCTGAGAGAGTATGCTGCTTTCTTAGGTGTGGATGGGGGAAAGATTTGGGAAGAGTAGCAGATACAATTGGCTTCAATTGAGTACTTTCTGTTTAATAAATACAATATTAACTAGCTATCTCATTGTGCTCTTCAATTCAACAAACACCAGGTAACATGATGAATGAGACAAAATCCCTGCCTTCAAGGATGAGAGACAGATGGAGCAGAACTATCCCAGCCAGCTCTCCCAGCCAAGCCCAGCCCAGACAGAACCCCGTCTGACCCATAGATGCATTAAGTGAGCCCAGCAGAGACCAGCAGAACCACCCAGCACAGATCTGCTGAACCCTGTAGAAATGTGAGACATTAATATTTATTGTTGTATGCCACTGAGCTTGTGTGATGGTTTGTTATACGGCAGTAGTAACTGACACAAGTTTACAGTGTCATGAAAGAGACAAACATAAAGGCAAATTTTGCAATGCAATATGATACAGATCATACTTAAAGACTGAATAGAGTGCTCTGAGAGGAATGAGAAGGGAGTGCCTAAATCTACCTCAGGGTGATCAGGGAAGTCAAAGACTTCAGCTGACGCCTAAATGAAGTCCCGTGGATGAGCAAGTGTTTGCCAGAGTGGGGTGGAGACTGAGGTTGGGGGTGGGGGAAGCACATCCTTTTCAGATAACTGCAAGTATCTTAGTAAGCCAGGGAGCAATAGCAATGGAAGGGTCCCAACTGTTGGCAGCCACTGGATCATAAACAGCTTCATATGTCCTGCTAAACAGTTTGCTCTTTATCTTAACGGTAACCACTGAAGGATTGAAAAGGCATCACATGACCAGATTGATGGTTTATTAAGCTCACTCCAGGAGTGGTGTGGACCCAGGCAGGAATTGGGAGGCTAGTCTTGAATCTGAGCTCTTCCAGATATGGCCATGGGAAGGAAGGGGGCAGAGGAGGGAGATATTAGGAGCTGGTGCAGACAAGGCTTGGAACTGATTTAATGAGGGGGTGGTACCTGGCTTCAGTCTTGAGGCAGAAAAGTGTGGAAGGAGGTGGTGGTAAGCATTTAAATGTGGGTTATGATGAGTCTGAAGTGCCTGTGGGTGAGCTGGAAGGAGGTGTTTAGTAGGCAGGCAGAAATGTGGTTTTGGGCCTCAGAAGAGGAGCCTGTAGCAGGCGTCTAGGTTTGGGCATCCTCCTCATGGAGGCAGCAGCTGAGCCTATAATAGCAACCTATTATAGTCAAGGTTGGGTTTATGTAGAGTGAGAAGCAAACCAAATTTAGTACCTTAGGGAGACACTGGCACCTAAAAGATGGGAAGACGAAGAGACACTGAAAGAGACTGAGAAAAAGAAACCAGATAGTAAGAGAAGACCCAGAGAAAAGTGGTTTCACATAAAACAAGGAAGGGGTTTTAAAGTTGGAGGTTAACAGTATTAAATATCCCGGAGAGGCCAGAGTGTGGAGGATTGAAAAGTGTTGTGTTTGTTTTGTACCCAGAGACTGTGATGAGTTTCATGGTGACATGAACAAGTGTTGAATCAAAGGTCAAGGGTCAATGTATCAAGGGATACATTGTAGAGTAGACAAGAGAAGAGAGACAAAAATGGTTATTAACTACTCAGTAAAAGAACCATCCAAGGTCTCTTGGCCTCAGCTCTGACCAGCCACCGATGGGCAGATATTTCTGTACAGGCTTTGACTCACTTCAAGCAGGCAGCATCTCCCCTACAGTGTGTATCTTGCATTTTCCCTTCCATCCCAGAGCTCCTCCAATGCCATGGGGACCAGTGAAACTTGATCAGCTCTGTACATGCAAGCTTGGAAGTATAGGGGAATTAAGACCTCTGTGGGGTAATTAACAACCCTTCACCCATGAGAATGAAAGCTGATGAATAAGTGCTTCTGCCCTGCATTATTCACAACAGGCAAGACATGGATAAAGAAAAAATATTTATGTGTGTGTATACATAAATAAACACAAAACGGAATATTATTCAGCCTTAAAAAAGAAGGAAATCCTGCCATTTGAGACAACATAGATAGAACTTGAGGGCATTATGCTAAGTGAAATAAGTCAGACAGAGAAAGACAAATACAGTATGATCTCACTTATATGTGGAATCAAAAAAAAAAAAGCCAAATTCATAGAAACAGAGAATAGAATGGTGGCTGCCAAGGGCTAGCGGATGGTGGAAATGGAGAGATGTTGGTCAAAGGTACAAACTTCCGGTTATAAGTTCTGGGGATCTAATATTCAGCGTGGTGACTATAGTTAACCATACTGTAATATATACGTGAAAGTTGGTAAGAGAGTAGATCTTAAATGTTCTCACCACACACAGAAAAAATGGTAATTACATGAGGTGATGGATGTGTTAACTAACCTTGTTGTGGTAATCATTTTGCAATATTTACATGTATGAAATCATCACAATGTATATGTTAAACTTACACAATGTGTCAATTATATCTCAACAAAGCTGGGGGAGGAAAACAGAAAAACATGCTCCTGCCTCCCATCTTTTGGGTGGACAATTCTGAGAGACATTCTGTAAACTTCTCAGAGGTCCCCTGGAATGGAACCCCGTGACCCAGAGTGCTGATCTTGATAACACATGCCTGCTGGCATTTCTTCCTTACTAGGTCCCTTACTCCTGCTCTCTGAGATCACCTCCTAAATAAAATACTTGAACCCATGTCTGTATCTTAGGCTCTGTTTTGGGAGAATCTAAATTAAAAAAGAAAAGTTTTAGATGCTAGAGGTTTAATGTGAATATATAGATATTAATAGACACTCACCCACAGTACCCACTCTCCTCACAGCTCCTGCTGCTTGTCACATGTTGCATGTCACATGACCTCAATTTCCAGCAATAGCTAATTGGACCAAGGGTGAGCACGTGACTGAGCTCAGCCAATCCAAATGTAGGCTGGTCAGTGCCCTATGATGTTGCCTGTTATAAACACACAGGAGGAACTAATTGGATTCCCTTCTTTTGGAATTTGACTAGAAAATATCTAGTGAATGAGACAATCAGCAATGAGAGTAGAAGCTGAAAGGTTGAGATGGACAGGGGGAGTGGAAAAAACATGGTCGGTCCCCTGTAGCAAACATTATGAAAAAGCAAAAGCAGTGAGCTAGCAAAAGAATATCAAGACAGATAGAAGAGAAGCTACCCCGCGGCTCAAAAACAAGAGGAAGAGAAGAGCCCTGTATTCTCCATGACTTTCTAATTCCAATTCCAGTCATGTGACTCTTCACGAGCCCCCGCACCTCTCTTGTCTGAGGGAACTGAGGTACCTTTTGAGAGACGGTTTCCTGCAGTCACAACAGCCTCCGTAGGCAGAGTGACAGAAGAAGATGCCTGGGGGGGAGCGGGGGGTGGCGGGCGTGTGCTGATGCCATGGCTCTAAACCCCGCTAAACCAAAGCTGTCCCTTTCTCCACCCTGTTCTGGATCTTGGCTGGCCAATTTGTGTGGATTCCATCACAGACTCCCTTCCCCTGCGTCCTGGGGGGGTTCAGCAAGTGGGAACCCTCAGAAAGGGGAGAGATCAGAGGGTAGGAGGGGAGGGAGGCTGTGGTGTTTATTCCCAGCTTCCTCTCTATCTGCCTCGTTGCGGTAGGTTGGCTCCATCTCCCCACCAAAGGCCACAGCTCCAGCCAGGCCTTCCTCTGCAAGTAATATAACCGTTCTTTCCAGGTTCAGGGAACTGGTCTTTTCCCTTGCCTCTTTGGGACTAAGGATAGAAGGGCCCCCCAATGTTGCTAGCCCCAGGGGACTGCACTCTCCTTCTTGGTTTCCCTAAATCTGCCCACACCTTCACAAATAGTCCCTGTTATTAAATTTTCCTTACATTATTCAGTCCCTTTAAGAGCCTGACTGTTGTAGGAAGGCAGTACAACACAGGAGGAAAGAGACAATCTTGAAACTGGAGGGACAAGAAATGCAAGTAATTCGTGCCTGGTAACTGCAGACTGCCAAGTGTTGCACTACTCCGGCAGGCATTTTTCACACTGGGATGGAATTGTGTGAACTATGCTCCTGCTGACAACTTCAGTTTTTCCCTTAAAATATAAGGTGAAGTCACGCTAAGAGAGAGGGAACCAAAAGGGCGAGGCAAGAGGGGTTGCTTTGTATTTGAAAGGCCCCTAGAACTGAAGGGAGAGCCAGATGAAGTTGGGGACTGTATTTTGTTGTCATTTTTATAACTGTTTCAAAACTTCTTGTTGAGGTATAACATACAGCCAGAGCAGTGCACATGTACTGTATTATACAGCTCAGCGAGTTTTCCCAAACTGAACACACCCACATAACCAGCACCCATATCAAGAACAGGATGTTGTCAACACCCCAGAAACTTCCCTTGTGTCCTGGTTAAGTCACTAACCCCTCACCCCAAGGGTAATCAAAATCCTAACTTCTAACACCATGGATTAATTTATCCTGTTTTCGAACTTTACATACATGGAATCAAACAATATGTTTTCTTCGTATTTGATTTCTTCCATTCTGCGTTGAATTAGGAAAGTTTAGGCGTGTTGCTTCAGCACATAGTTGTGGTTTGCTCATTGTCATTGCTGTAACTATTCCATGCTTAAACAACCGTCATAGATTTCTCCATCCTATCGTTGATGGGCATTTGGGTAAATTCCAATTTGGGGCTATTATGAATACTTCTGCTGTGAACATTCTAGTATATGTCTTTTGGTGAACAACAGTACATACTTCTGTTGGGTAGACATCTAGGAATGGAATTGCTGAATCATAGTGTATGCATATGTTTAACTCTTGGGATTTATAGTCTAGGGCTGAAGGGCAGAAAATTGTAGACGTTGACGCACGAATGGAGGGCATTGTGCACCAGGGCTCTTGGTGACATTGGGAAGTTGGACTTATTGAGAGAAAACTTAGGAAAAGGAACTAGAAGTTTAGATGAGTTTGAAGGGCATGTGCAGAGATGGAAGAACATGAGAGAATGAAGATGTGAAATATTTTGGTCAGAGAATGAGTAAGTTCTCTGAACTTGGGAGCGATGTTGGATGGGCTGAGTCGGAGGATGAGAGCGGCTTTGCGATGTAGAAGCTCATAATCAAGGTCACTTTGATGATAGCTGTGAGAATAAAGGTAGAGAGAGGGATCAAGGAACACAGGTGGGGTTATTTCAGGAAGATGAAACAAAAATAGCCCGGAAGTGGCAACAGGGAACTGAGTCCATAACCAGCCCTTGTCCTCCAATCCTTCAGGGACTGTTTTTATTTGAAAGTTCCTTTTTATGTTTCTTTCCTGTTTTCTTTTAACTAGTTATGTCATCACTCCCTCTATTCTCTTTTGTGTTATCATTTTGTCAGAATTATTCAACCCTATCTTCTTTGGTATTCCTTTTCCTTATCTTTCTCCTCTTGCTTAACTTTTGTTAAGCCCTTTGTCTCTGGGTCTTCAGGATTCAAAAACAAAAACAAAAACAACCTTCTTTGTTACTTTTCTGCTGTCATCCAAAACTTTTGATCCTCTACCGATATTTAGAACTTCATTTTTCCCATCTATTCTTCAGTGTGTCCTTTCTATTCATCCTCCAAATTACTCTAGAACAGTGGCTTTTAAAACTTTCATTTTTTGTTATTTTTGCATTTTCTTTTTTGGCAGTGGAAGATCTTTCAAACAAAATCTCAGTTGAGATTTTGGAACAGGGAAATGTGGAGCTGCTATTATGATGTAAATGGTGCCCCCTAGGGTTGAGCAGTATGCAACCTGAACAACTGTATGCAGTTGCTTCTTAAACATGTTCAAATTCTCTTGTTCTTGTCTCTTTTTCAAGCCACAGCAGTGGAACCAATTTTCACACGGACTTCGACCAGCCTCACACGAGTAAGAACTAACAGTATCCACCTCAGCCCCACCTCTCACTTCTGCCCTGGAGCTTCTTTGGTCCTCTAGTATAGGACATCCTTGAAAAGAACTCCTTGACGTTCAGGCGCACAACTGAGAAACCCAGATGTACAGGGGAGTTAACGCCTTGCCCTGTGGCTAGCCCTGACCGAAGGGAGATGGAAGAGGATGGGTAAATCTCCCTTTCTTGCCCCAGGAAGATGGTTCTGATATGCTTTCATAAGTCTTCTCAGCTGTCCCTGGGTATCAAACACCCAGGTGCCTGCAACACTGGCTAACTCCTTAATGCATCCTTGCATTGGCGCCCCCTCCTTCACTATTTCGCTCTCCCATCCCTCATCCCTGCTCCCTGCAATCACACTCCGAAATCAACCACTTAGCCTTATGCCTCTATCTCAGGCTTTGTTTTCTTTTTTTTTTTTTTTAAAGATTTTATTTATTTATTTTCCCCCCAAAGCCCCAGTAGATAGTTGTATGTCATAGCTGCACATCCTCCCAGCCGCTGCATGTGGGACATGGCCCCAGCATGGCCGGAGAAGCGGTGCGTCGGTGCACGCCCGGGATCCGAACCCGGGCCGCCAGCAGCGGAGCGCGCGCACCCAACCGCTAAGCCACGGGGCCGGCCCTCAGGCTTTGTTTTCTGAGGAACTAGCCTCTAACACCTCCTAATTCAGCCCCTGGGGGGTGGAGAAAGCACTTCCAAGGCACCTTGAAGTTCTTCTTGGTTTGAAATCATTGCTCTGGAATAAAATTATGTTGAGATAGTTGGTAGGGATATCTGGACTGAAGAACTGCTCATGATTCTCAGAGCTGAGCTGGCTCTTTGTATTTGAGGAGCATATATGACAGTTCGGAGGGCAGACATTCCAATGGGCCGTTGTCATGGTCAAATCAAAGTGTGAGAAACAAAGCGGATTTTTAGTGGAGAAGTATAAAGCTCTAGCCCCTTAGAGAATCTATTTGTCCTAGTTTGGAGTTTTGCCTTTAATAACAAATGAGAGTATGGATTTAGGTCTCTAGGGCTTTCTATCTGCAAAGCCCCTGAAAGTTTAAAAACACATACCATTAGCACTTGCCTCATCTTTCCTAAACTGGCGGTTGTCACAGTTCCTTTAAAAAAATAAGACAGTGCCTTGGAAGACAGCAGTCACCTCCCACACCCCCACTCCCCCAGACACCCGGGATACATCTTGTGTATACTTAAGCTGTCTCTGACACACATAATTTCTTTTTCATCCCTGAGTAATCAGTCTTTTTTATCCTCTCAGCAAAGAGAACAGTATATTTTTGTACAGAAAATATTGGTAGGAAAGGAAAAGAAAAGCAAGTCCTTCCCTACCCCCCCCCCCCCAATTTAAGTGTAAATTCCCACAAAATAGCAACAAATAAAAGATGGGCAGGGGGAAACCGTAGAAGTTTCTAGAATAAGGTTATTTGTTAAGTGCTGGTTGAGGTCCAGTTCTATTTTGAACATTTTAAAATGTTTTCTTTCAAGTTCTGTTGTTTAGGGGTTAATGATGGTGCTGAAACCCTATTGCTTGGAATATGAGGGATTAGTTTTGTTATTTCAGGATTAAGGTCAGTCTTATCAACAGGCTGCCACATCCTGTCAGCAGTCCCCAGTCCTACGATCACTCTGCTCATGGTTCTCAAATCCTCCCTTGGGCTGTTGGCCTGCTGAGCCCTACAGTTTTTCTTTTGAATATTACTAAAGGGGAAGAATATTAGCATGTGCCCCTTTTGAGACACACAGAGGGTTCCCCCTAACCTTTTACTTCCATAGGACTAAGGACACAGAGGAAAGAAGGGGAATTCTATAGGCCTCTTTGAGGTTTTGGGAGATTGATTGCAAAGATAGCCATATTATTCACCCCTCTCTGTATCCACAGCCTTTGCAATACAACTTGAAGCTTTTCCCAATGAGAGGTGGAGTGTATTTCCCTGTCTGTCGAACCTGAACTAGTCTTGTTACTTGCTTTGGCCAATAGAATGTGGTAGAAGTGATGAGCCTAGGCCTCAAGAGGTTTTACATGCTTCCACTCTATTTCTTGGATTTTTCTCGACTACACCATGAGAACAAATCCTGGTTGGCCTGTTGGAGGATGAGAGACCACATAGAGAAGAGGTGAGGAGCCTCAGCCAACAGCTGGCCAATTCCCAGGAGCTGAGCTCCCTAGCTGACCTGCAATTGACTGTAGTCACGTGAGGAGCCTCGCCAAGACCAGAAGAACTGACAGCCAAGCCTAGCCCAAAATGCCAAACTGCAGAACTGTGAGCTACATACACATTTATTGTTTTAAGTCACCATGTTTTGGGGTGGTATATTATTATGGAGCAATAGCTAACTGTTAACAGAGGTTCCCAGCCTTATGATATTCCTTGGATACTTTGCCTGATTTCCCTTATCATTAATAGTATTGGCAACAGTGATGATAAGAGGTAATATTAGGATAGAACTCATTTGGTTCTCACAATACCATCTAGGGGATGATTCCTATTTTGGATGTGAACAATGGCAAAAACAGTGTCAATGCTCTTGACTCTTATGACCTCTGCGTAAAGGTCAGAGAGAATAATTAAACTTCAACAGTGAAAACTTTAGCACACCAACTGCTTCAATTAGGATCATGGAGATACTTGGATAGTTTATTGGTGGATTTAACAAAGGTGTGGGACATCTTTGATGTGAAAATTAATTTACTTAAATTTAAGATGAAGTCCAGTGAGTACATCATATGTGCATATATGCAATGAGTGAATTCTCTAATTAAAAGTGGCAAGTGAGAGGCCGGCCCGGGGTTCGCGGGATCCTGGGATCCTGGGTGCGGAGCTACGCGCCGCTTATCAAGCCATGCTGTGGCAGGTGTCCCACATATAAAGTGGAGGAAGATGGGCACGGATATTAGTGCAGGGCCAATCTTCCTCACCAAAAAAAAGAAAATTGGCAAGGGAGGCCTATTTCTATCCCTGATGGTGCTGATCATGTTCCTTTCACTTTATTTCTCATCTTGGTGGCACATAAGATTTATAAGGCGGTTTCATAAACATTATCCCAATTGATATTCTTAACCATCCTATGAAATAGGTAAGGTAAGCATCATTATATCCATTTTGCTTAGACATACATAGACTAAGTCTCAGGGAAGTCTTAAGATCCCTGGTTGAAGTCTCTTTCCATAGCACCTCCAAGCTACCCTTTAGGTTATAACTTTGTGGGAGGCAGCACATTGTCTTTTACTATAAAATTCCATGTCCCCAATCCTTGTTTGGGGAGGGTGTGGTGGTACATGAGGGGCAGAAGCTTGATTTCACAATGAAGAGCCATGGGCTCAGGCCGTAATTGGTATTGCTTTGCAGGCAGCTCCTGGCTCACTATCAAGGAATGGCAGTTTTTAAATGCAGGCAGTAGGAATTAAAGGGCATTTCACTGAAGAAGGATGGATCTAAAGTACGCTGGGAAGCAGGTGGAGGCAGTGCATTTCTCTATGACACTGTTTTAGCAGAAGGTGGTATGAATCTCATAAGAAGGTGTTGTCTTACGTAGGGCTTCCGCAGAAGCAGACCCTGAGAAGGATTTTGGGGCAAGTCATTTATTTGGGGAGAGATTCCAGGAAACACAAGTAGAAAGGGTGGGAAAGAGACAGAGATGAGAAGACAGCCAATAAAGACAGCGATAATTACCAGGCAAGTTATCATGTGAGGAACTGGAGATTGATTCTGCGGGACAACTCTGGAAGACAACGTAGAACACACACCTCAGAGCTGTTCCAACCTGGGGCCAAGGAATCTGGGGAAGCCACTTGCCCATCCCCATCCATCCTTGGCTGAGGACTGCTTCCAGGGGCATTAATACTTCAGCACTTCTGGTGTTCCCCGCCCTAGGGCAGAGAATTGCAGGGTTCTTCACTGCAAACAGCCTTTTGTGAGTAGAGTAAGCCTCAGAGGATGTGGGCAGGGCAAGAATTCCTAAATCTTGGACCCTGAAGTCAACACTTTCTACTCTTCTAAGAAAATTTGACTTAATACTCATCCGTTGTATCCCTTGTTTCATCCTCTGAACTTGCCTTCTTGCTCATTGGGTCAAGGATTTTGCAAGTTTCTTCTAACAATGTAGGAAATACTTAAAACCAGTACTGATTGAGTTCAAAGGAGGTACTGTAGTGCTCCAGTATTACTAAACGAAAACATACAGGTAGTTTGTTTCATCCTTCCCAGCCCCTGCTTCCCAAATGGCTTCACTTTGGACATATCATTTTAGTTACTCCCAACCTTGAAGAATTCTCTGCTTAAACCTCACCTTATCTATGAGGTCTTCCTCTATCGCTCTATTTTAAAATATCACCCTCCCTCCCACCTCTTACTCTCTTTACTCTCTTCACTGCTTCACTCTGTGACACTTGCCATCTGATCTACTTTATATTTTACTTGTTGGTTTATCTATCTCCCCCCAGCTGGAGTGTAAGTTCAGTGAATGCAGAGAATTTTTCCTGTTTTTCTCCCTGCACAGCTGTTCTCCTGATACTCAGAACATTTCTCCCTGCACAGCTGTTCTCCTGATACTCAGAAGAGGGCCTGGCATAGAAGCTAAATAAATATTTTTGTGTGTGTGTGTGAGGAAGATCAGCCCTGAGCTAACACCCGTGCTAATCCTCCTCTTTTTGCTGAGGAAGACCGGCTCTGAGCTAACATCTATTGCCAATCCTCCTCCTTTTTTTCCCCCAAAGCCCCAGTAGATAGTGGTATGTTGTAGTTGCACATCCTTCTAGTTGCTGTATGTGGGACGCGGCCTCAGCACGGCCGGAGAAGCGGTGCGTCAGTGCGTGCCCGGGATCCGAACCCGGGCCACCAGTAGCGGAGCGCGCACACTTAACCGCTAAGCCATGGGCTGGCCCTAAATAAATATTTTATGAATGAATGAATGAATAAATGAATGAAAGAATGAAAGGCAGCTTCACCAAGACCTTCTGCTAAGAAGTCCAGTACATTTGTCTGTGCTGTTCTTTGTGAAGCCAAAGTTGTCCTGGAGTTTCCTGGCTGGTGGAATTGAGAGAGACACAATCCTGGGTTGATCTTCCAGGCCTCTCTACAGCTTTGGAGTCACACGCATCTGGTTTGAATCATGTCCACATCACTTATTAGCTCATAGATCTTGTTCAAATAAACCATTAATTTCTTCTGCAAAATGGGGCTGATATTGCCAATTTTACAGAGTTTTTAAGAGGGTTTAAATGAGTCAACATAAATAAGGTACTTAACATTGCACCTGGCATGTACTAGATGATCACAAAGTATGAATTTTCTTCCCTTTGTCTTACTTTCCTATGCAATCAACACTTTGCTGACAAATCAATGACACAAAGATTGGGGGAAGTTAGTCAAAGCAGACGCTGGGGGAGGATGTAGAAGAAGGATAACGGAAACTAGGAATGGAGAGTGGACAAGAGGAGTGGACTCTGTTCCTAGGACCTGGGACCACCTGTCACCTTCTGGTCTTTTGTAGAAGGGTCCTTTTGCCAGAGCCACATATGAGGGTCATAGAAGATTTAGCCTTCACAGTGTACTGACTTGCCCCAATAATTATATTTCTAATGTACTCCTTAGTTGGCACATTACCCAGAGCTGGTTCATCCTGGGGAATATGTCCTACTTTAGCCAAAGGGAGCTGACTGCATTAGAGCTGAGGCTGGACAAATTCAATTATCGAAAGAAATATGCTTTAGAATGAATTATGTGATGGACATTAAAGCAAAATGCCCATATCTTACTTTTCATGTATCCAGTGTGGGGTTTTAATTACTCAAACAGTGTGGAAACATACTCACTCACCTGACTGAGAATAGATGGAGTTTGGAACAGAATTTTATAACATGGCCCCTATATTGACCTCTTAGGAGCTTTGATATATGCAGTAAATTTATTCAATTTCTCTGTCTTCTAGCATCCCCTCCTATGTTAATTTTAAGGAATAAATGTCTTGTTACAGTTGGTCCTTAGAATGACTTCACTGAGCATGTGGGTGTCTCTAGAACCTGTTCTGAGACTTGAGAAGAGAGTAAAGAACTGCAAACATTTACCGAGAATGTCATTACTGTATCACTTCTTTTTTTTTTAAATTTTTTTATTTTTGAGGAAGATCAGCCCTGAGCTAACATCCATGCCAATCCTCCTCTTTTTGCTGAGCAAGACCGCTCCTGAGCTAACATCTATTGCCAAGCCTCCCCGTTCTGTATCACTTCTTAACTGCTCTCACCAAACCTCCAGAACTGCTGGTGAAATTATCTGGCAGCCAACCAAGGCAACCAGGATAAATTCATCTGCATTTCTTTTGTGGGATGAGAGAAAGAGGCAGAGGAGGTGATAAAGGTGAGGGAGGCGATGATGGTGATGGTGTTGTTGTTGAAGGTGGTGGAGGAGATGGAGGTGGGGGCAGTGGTGATGGAGGTGCTGGTGGTGATTAGGAAGGTAGCAGTGATAAAGGTGGAGATGGCTGGTTAAGGCTAGTTAAGGTGGTGGAGAGGTGGCAGAGGTGGTGGAAAGGTAAAGGTAGTGGTAGTTGAGGCAGTAGTGGTGGTGGCGGTAGAGGCGATGACAGAGGTGATGCTGGTAGAAGTGTTGGTGGCAGAGGCAATGATGGTGGTAAAAGTGGTGATGTCAAGAGCATTGAAAACATATGTCTGCACAAAAACTTGTACATGAATGTTCATAGCAGCATAACTCATAATAGCCAAAAAATGAAAACAATCTAAATGTCCATCAGTAGATGAATAGATGAACAAAATGTGTTTTCCATTGGATATTATTTGGCCATAAAAAGGAATGAAGTTCTGTTATATGCTACAACATGAATGAACCTTGAAAATATTATGCTAAATAAAAGGAGAGGAGAGTCACAAAGGACTACATATTGTATAATTCCATTTATATGAAATATTCAGAATAGGCAGATCTATAGAGACAGAGCATAAATTAGTGGTTGCCTACAGCTAGGGGAAGTGGAATGGGAGTAACTGCTAATAGGTAGGGGATTTCTTTTGGGGGTGATAAAAATATTCTAAAATTAGATTGCACGGGTTTGTGAATATACCAAAAACCACTGAATTGTATATTTTAAATGGGTGAATTGTACGGTATGTCAATTAAGCTGTTAAAAAAAGTGGAGACAGGGTCCGGCCTTGTGGCGCAGCGGTTAAGGGCGCACGCTTTGCTGCTGGTGGCCCGGGTTTGGATCCCGGGCACGGATCCCGGGCGTGCACCGACGCACCGCTCATCAAGCCATGCTGGGGCCGCGTCCCATATAAAGTAGAGGAAGATGGGCAGGGATGTTAGCCCAGGGCCAGTCTTCCTCAGCAAAAAGAGGAGGATTGGCATGGATGTTAGTGCAGGGCTGATCTTCCTCACACACACACACAAAAAAGTGGAGACAGCTGTGGAGGGCTCAATTTTGGTAGGGGGATATTGGGGGGAGGAAGGAAGATAAGAGTTGATTCACACTTGATATACTTAAATATATGTAGGGCCAAGTCTGAGTACCACAGGTTCTTTTCCATGGGTTTTTTTTCTATGTCTTCTGGAAAACTCTATTTCCTCCCACAGCCAACACTGAATCCCCACACAAGTATTTCTGAAACAGATTCTGAAAATCAAGCCAAGTTTCAGCTTCCATTGGAATCATGTCTAAAAGGGACACCTTTGGTTTTTCCAGACCATGGCCTCAGCACACAGAACTAGCTTCTTAGGAGCTAAGATGGAGTAGCCAGGCTTCCTCTTCTTGTATGAGTACAATTTCAGACGGGGGTCCGTGAAGAAATTAAAGCAGACATGGGGCGTCTATAATTTTTAATAATTTTGAACTAGCTACAAAATGTCAATCACTTCACAAACTGACAGAGGAGACAGGAGGAATTTAATATGACATGCTGTAATGATATTTATCTCAGTTTATCTATATTTCATTCATTTATATTATTTTTTTTAAAGGTTTCTTTATCAGCTACTAAACATCTTAGCAATTTGGTGTGCATAGCTCTAGAGTAAGCAACAGAGAATTGAACTGATAACAAACCACAGGGGAAATGGTGATTATTAAGAGTCAGCCTCAAAAAATTTACATCTCCACACTGTTTCACAGCAAGATTGCTTTCTCCAAAACATAGCCTTCAAAAGCAGCAAACAAACCCTACATTACAACCATTCAACATAGTTGCAGCCGAAAGTATATTTTGCTGGAAGTGATTAAACGGTGAGTGTGTCAACTCCATCTTTTTGTAAAATTCTCTTTTTTAAAAAAGGATGATTATGATTCATAAATCTATATATTGACAGAAAGAAAGTGACACTACTGCAGTTTTGCTGGTATAACTTAATCCTGACAGTGTCTCAATACTGAGCATGCTTTGTTGTTGTATTGTTGTTGTTGCTGTTGTGGTATGTGTGTGTGTGTGTTTTCTCATCAGTGTGCTACTGTCATGGAAAGATTTTGTTTAAGTAGGAATCTAAAAATCTATTTAGTTCTCATGCATAAATGCATAAATCACATCACTTTTAGTGCAATGCCTGTTATGTAATTCCACATTGTCGAATCATGAAATCATAAAGACAGATGACAGCCATGAGGAACCAAAGACAGCAAATTTGGAGAGTTTCAGAGCCTGACACCCAAAGAAAGGACCGTGCCAGTAGCTCTGTGGAATGTCACAGTTTTACAAGAACAATACTGTGTATTGAAAGAATCAACAGCACATTGAGCATTCCTAAATTGTTGTCATTCAGCAAACACCACTGAGGAGAGAAAAGGAAAAATGAAACCCAAGACATCTTATGTAGGGACTTAGAGCCACCAAATGACCACTATATACAACCTTTCAAAGAAAGAGACAAAGAAAGAACAAAAAACACATAATATTGTTGGGAAGCTGATGGATGACACAAGACAACATTCACAATGGGGGCAGTGTGTGTATGTGTGCAGACCTACTAGGTAATATCATGAGAAAAGCATGAAGGTGCCATTTTGCCCGACAGCATTTGGAAGAGAACACAGGGGGACACATTTAACCACTCCCCAGCATCTTTGTTGCACGTTGGTTGGCCTCATCAATTCTAGTTTTGTTGGAATCAGCCTAGAAAAAGGGGAAAGAAAAGAGAACTCAGATTATCCATTGACATTCCATTCATCTTTCTGGGTCCAGTTCAAATGCTCCCTCTTAGGCGAAGGCATTGTCTCAGGTGAAGTTAATTAAAACTTCCCCAATCAGAATTGACCATCCTTTCTTTCATGTTCCCAGAGCCATTGCTCATGGTTGTACTTGGACATGATCGTAGAAGCTTGATCTTGGTCCTCAGGATTGTTTTCCCCACTGAAGAGTGTCTTTTGGAGGACAGAGTTATATCATTTATTTTTCTGTCCTGAATTGACACCCAATGACTTATATAGAAATATTAATATCTGTTGGATTAAGTTAAATTACCACCACTTGTACAGTTGGGTTCAAATCATGGGTGGCTTATTAGCAGTGTCACTTTGGCGAATGTGTTAATCTTGGGGCCTCAGCTTTTTCATATATAAGCTGGAGACAATAAAGAATACTGTTAACAAGCAGGAGAGTCTACTATGTTCCACCCATTCAACCGCGACAACATCAAGATTGACATCAACTATGAGTTGTATGCTATTATTAGCTCCTTTTCCCAAGTGAGGAAACCAGGCAGAGAGGATTTAGGAAGTTTTTCTAAAGTCATAGTGCTAATAAATGGAGAAACCAGAGTCAGAAGGCAGGTAGCCTGGAGTCAGAGTTCACACAGATAATCACTATGTTAATCATTCTACTACTTAGGTTTGCTGTGAGGATGAAATGAGTTTATATACATAGTGTGCTTAGAATAATGTTTTGCAAAACTTAAGTGCTCAATATATCTTATCTTGCAATTATTGTTATTGAGCAAAAACTTGGCTTGCTTTTGGAATGTTTAATAATTTTTAAGCTCCATTTCTGAAGACTCACTCCTATGAGTTTGACAACTGGCTTGTTTTAACAGGGGCACCTTTGCTATAATCTTGGCATTGGTTGATCTCCCACTGCTTGAGTTACCTTTTGCTGTAGATGCAGCATGAAACCCAAGGCTGCTACTGGGATAGACTTTTTAACCCCAGAAAATGAATTATTCTCAACACCACTGAGAAAGATACCAGTGAGCAAGTAGAGGCGAAGACAAAGATTCTGTTTAGGCTGTTGTTTTGTCCTATCGTGATTGGTAATGTTGTCTGTCCCTCTCCAGCCTGAGAAGAAGAGGAGGAAGCTGAGAGGCAGTGTAGGGAAACTGAACTATTTTTCTATCAACCAGTATTTATTCAATGATTACTGATTTTACATATACTACTGTGCTTGGTGCTTTCCAATCTCTACTGAGTCGGGTCTTCTTTATTCAGTTTAATTTTGAATTCTCAGGATAGAATATGAGTTATGGATAACTAGAGTTATCCACATTCAAATAGAAATTTGCCAAGTTCAAATAGGAATATTTCTAGATTATTCATAATTCAGAATTACCTGGCAATGGTTCCCTACCATCTGTTCGGATAATCAAGATTTGACTTTCAGAACAAGTAAGATAGAGCATTAATTTTCCTTGATTGTTTTGATATGCAGACTCATATTTTTGACCTTAGGTTCCTAATTTGGAAAATGGATATTCTCTCCAGTTTTACTTGGCTCTTAAATCTTCTCTCTTCAGCTACAAATCCTATCAGAAGTAATGACACTTTGGTGCAGAGGAAAATTACAGTCTCGGAACAATATGAAATGTTCCTGAGCTTGAATTATGCTGGCTATTTTTCCAGACTGAACTCTGAGGAAAGCTCAAATGAGAAAAATCATCCATTTAAAAATGAATGGCATTTATGGAGGCAAATGTTCTAGGATCTCTTGCGTTAATAATGCATTGATGAGCCTTCACATGGTGGTACAAGAGGATATTTTGAAGTAGAGCATGAGGTTACTCTTTGGATACCCTCAAAGGATCTGAAAGGAGCTGGAACAGACCTATGTTCAATGGGTGATTTCCACCTAAATACTTTCTGAGGCATATCAAATTTCTAGCCCACACAACATCTGATAAAAAAAGGCCCCACATCTTTATTATATAACAGAAATAGTGCCTTTTAGAAAAAAATCCTGAGATAATCTCCTTTTAGATGTCTTCTTGATATTTGGAGAATGCCTCTGTGTTCATTCTATTTATATGCTTTAGGACTTACTATTTATGGACTATACCTCATCCCAGTTTTCATATTTCTATTTAGAGAATCCTAAACTTTCTGGCACGCTCAAGATATGCTACATGACTTGCCCTTGTGAGAAAGCCAGGATGACCACTGGAAAGCCAGTAAGAGAGTTAGAAGGCACTGTTTAGACCACCTTTCTGAACACTCTGGAAATCAACTCAACTTCAGACCACGGAAGGCAGATTTTAGGCCGCAGCTCAGAATTCCATAAGTGGGTACTCACTACCTCACATGGCAGACCGTTCTGATCCCAGGTCTGAACTGTCTCATTATCTTTCAGATGCGGTAACTAGGTCATGAAGCTGGTGAGCAGGAAAACTCTGTTGGAACCCAAGTTTTTAGTTTTCAAACGCCATGTTTCCTCGTTGATAGAAGAATTCAAGGAACGCTAAAGCTTCAGTCTCACCGTATTTCAACACGTGCGTGCCATCAGCCACTAACGACTTTAAATCGAAGTTTGAACACCATTAAGCTGTTTCTTTAGCAACAGTTCCCATAAAGCACCTGATATAAACTTGCCCCATTTTAGTAGTTTTGTGAAAGAATTGTACCTTCTTAACCTTAGAAGATTGTGTATATATATATACACATAAATACCCTAAAGCAGAAAGCAAAGTTTTTAAATAGACAAAGTAATTTCTTGCCAGTCCATGGGGTTGTATTGAAAATTGCATTGTTTTGGGCTCCCAAAACTTTACTCTTAATCCAAGTGATGAGAAAGAATCATGATCGATGGGGTTAGGTGAAGGTTGTTGGGGTCGTGAGAGAATATGGGAGAAACATCAGAAGATTCTCTTTACTCCTACCATGTGATTTTAATTTAATCTTAGACGTGCAGGAGACTTTTGCACACCGTTTCCTAGTATCAGAAGTGAGAACTTACATGAGAAGGCGGAAGTCTATAAATAATTGTGCAGCTCATATACCATGTATCATTTGGGCAATGCTGGGTTGAAATAGGCTCTATCTAAATAATGTTCAGATTGTGATTTTGGGGGAAAAAAGGCTAGTTATTCAAAGGCAACTAGACCCCTCCCACACCTCTTAAACAATTCAGCATTCAAGGAATGATACAAACAATAATGGCTATTTCTCATCTACTTTCCTGACTTTTGATTAAATCTTATAGTTGCATATGTCTTTGCCCTGGTAGTAAATTAGGCCCAGAATGAAAGGTTTTCCCTAAAGAAGAGAACTAGAAATGCAAAGTGGCAGAATTAAGATGCCACTTGCCTTTCCAAGAAGGCTTTTTCTTGCTGAAAGTCCAACTCAATCAATAAAGGTTTGACCCCCCTCTTAGTAAAACGTCTCCTTCTGGAACTCTAATTGGTTCCCCCCCCCCCAAGCCCCAGTAGATAGTTGTATGTCATAGTTGCACATCCTTCTAGTTGCTGTATGTGGGACGCAGCCTCAGCATGGCCGGAGAAGCGGTACGTCAGTGCACGCCCGGGATCCGAACCTGGGCCGCCAGCAGCGGAGCGTGTGCACTTAACCGCTAAGCCACGGGGCCGGCCCTCTAATTGGCTTTGATACATTATCTATCTACATCTGTGAGTAAATTGAGTCCATTGATAGAAAATGGATACTCATTTTTCTCAAATCATTTTCCTGTTGGAAGGTAGCTGAGCAATTACTTCTTAGTTCATTTTTCTGGGCCATAATGGGTTAGGTCAGTTTATGTTGGCTCTGGTGCTTTTTGAAATCTCATTATTGTTCTAAAATATATTGATTTGCACAGCTTTAAAAGCTTTCGCATATCAAAGGCTGCTTAACAATGAGAAGTATGTTACAACTTGCAAAAGTAAGCAAAGCACAAGCTTTTGCCAACCAACACTGACACCTGTGTAGCTCAATATTGATCAGGCAAAATATTATGCGATCAGATATTTTTAATATGGAGCATAGTGTTCCCTTTCTGTCTACTCATTCCTTTTTCAAGTCAGTGGAGACTGACTGGGTATCAAGAAACTGAGTACTTAGCCTTATGAGCCTATGAGCCTCAAAAGCATCCTTCTCTGCTTACCAAAGTAGGATGAATTGTTAAAAAGAAATTCAGGGTTTCAGGCTCAAAACTTAAATATCTCCCAAAGAATAAACTCACACAACATAAGATCAGCCAACTAGAATAGATCATAGATGCGCAATTACCATTAAACCTATAACATGTCTATTTCTCTCTTTTGGCATTTGGACATCTTAAGAGATTACAAGCAATATTCAGGACTCTACTGATTGGGGAGGGTGTGGAATACAAGGACATAGAAATTATGTCAGAAATTATGTCAGTGTGGAATATCAGGTTTTGGTGCCCCAAATCTTTTCATAAAAGCTTTCCAGTGTTTCTTTCTGTTCCCTTCTAATCTCGGGCCCCCAGACCCACCCTTTCCCATTCTACTCTCTCCACTCTTCCTTATGCCTCTCATTGACACTACCGGGCTCAGTCTTAGAGCCACATCTGGTGTCCCTGTGTGAACTCAGCTTCATCAGATGTTGTTCCCTACTTTGAGATCTGGACATGTGCACTGCTGGACTGGAAATGGAATTTGGGCCTTTCTGAACTATCATTAAAGCTTTGGCATTTATAAAATCAAAGCTCATATTCATCTTCTGGCTGAACTAAAATAACTATTCTTTCCCCCATTTCCTGATTCTATTCCTACATCATCTCCACTTGACAAGCTCCTAACCATCCTTCAAGACTCAATTTAAATTCAACGTTTCTTTTGAGATTTTCCCACCCCCTGACCCTTGAAATCTTTCTTCTTCTAACCTACTTAGCGTTTTATGCGTGACTCTCTTGGCAAATTATATTTTGTGTGGTAGTAAATTCATCTGGAGGCTCACTGCCTCCTGTAGGCTGTGAGTTCCTTGGCTGTGGGGACGGTGTCTTTCTCATCTTTAGATGTCCCGTGGTGCCTAGTACAATGCCTGAAATAGATGTGCTTCTGAGGAATATCTACTAGATTAAATTTTATCCTTTTATCTACTTATCCGTTGCTGAATTTTTGTTTTGGAAAATTTCCATCCACCAGTGTGCCTGAATCCAGTGCCACGGTTTGAGGGTCTTATTATGCCCTTCACACTTGCTCAGTAGTTATTTCAGAAGAAGTGATAAGCAATGGAAACTTGCTGACTGCCACACGCTCACCTTCTCCATGATCCTGTCGATCTGGCGATTCTGTGTATCGATCTCGTTGCCCATATCCAGGGCCATGTGACGGAGGTTTCCAATGATGCCACTCACCTGCTCCAGGTTTTCATCCATTTCATTTTCTCGGGCATCATTTGTTACCCTGGGAGTCAAAGAGAAATTTTTAGTGGACAGTGGTTGAGAAAGAACTCAAATACCAAGGACCCAAAGCTTAGGGAAAATTCGTAGACCACTAGGTATCAATCCTATCATCTGTAATCTCCATCAATACAGGAACACATTTTTAGCTTTTGTACATTAGAAAATAATTTTTAAAAATGCATTTTTGAACCCTTGAATTTCTATTTTTCAAGAAGGCATATTAAATAAATTAATGTGTCTACTTCTCTCCCTTCCACCACACCTCATTTCCTCTCTTCACATGTTTATTCCAATCTTCATTTTTTAAGGATAAAATCATTTTCATTGGGAGGATTCCAGGTCACAGAATGAAGATGGAACTAGTTAGAAACTGTATTTTCCTTTCTGAAATGTCGACCAAAATCTCCAAGAGTGAAATTCAGAACGAAAGAAAAAGCTTATTGTGCTGGGTTAGAGCATTTCTCTGCGCATCTCCTTTCCCATTTGGGACCAACATCAATGGGAAGAATAATGATAATTACAGTCTGTCCCTTAATCCTGCTTGCTCCCAAGAACTCCAAAGGGAGCTACTTGTTCAAGATGATTTTCATTTGCTCCGATTTCAGTGCTATGGGGTTTTTGGTGGCACTGTGAGTGGGCGATTTCAGGGGAGAAAACTGTGAAAAAAGATGATTGTTCCAGTGTGAGTGGGGAGGAAGGAGTTGGCTCTCTAAGTGCCTTACCATCTTGCCATTTTTTTCATAGTTCAGCTTGAAAATTAAGAAGGCACTAACTCTTTGTTGCAAATGGTAAGAACTTATACCAGAATGTTCTGGCTAATTAACAGTTTCCCATTATAGATGATGATGGGCTAAAAATGTTCAGAGAGGTTAAAATCCTTCCCCCAGGGTAACTCCCAATGCAGACTGGCGCACTAAGGTTTTTAAAGCAGCCCAGGCAGGAGAAAATCAAAGAGGAACTTCCTAGCTTTCTTATCTAGAGAAGAAGCTTATTTAAATGATCATCAACAGCTAAGACATACTTCTGGTTCCATGGTTCTCAGCCCTGATTGCATATTAGAATCACCTAAGGAACTTCAAAAAACCACAGATGCCTTCTAGAGATTCACTTGGTGTGGATTAGGCCCAGGCACTGGTATTTAAAAAAAAAATCTCCTCAGGTCATTGTAATGTGCAGCCAGGATTGAGACCCCCTAGTTTAGTTTCCCTGGGAGCAGATAGAAACAGGAATAGAATTGTCATCTGCGAGGCTCTAGGTAGGTATCTAGACCTTATACCTAAGTGACAGCGACCCATCCACTTGAATCTGGTTTATTGGTTGGCAACATCAGCTACAATGGCCTGGGTATAGATGGCTGTACAAACGGCTACCCTAGGCACTGCTGAGTCCTGGTGTAGTTGCCTATAAAAAGGGATCTTTTTTTTTTCTTTTTAACAACAGAAATATTTGTTAGTATTATTATTCTGTTTTCTGGTCTCCTGAAAGCTGAGTTCTGAATTGGTAGATCTGTGTAATTTGAGATTTTTTAATAGATATTTAAGTTGGTTTTTGCTTCCAGATCTCAAAGGAAATGATTAATAAGAAGCCAGGTGTGCTCATTTTTCTCTATTTGTACCCCCAGATCCATTCTCTGACTTTCTACGCTCTCTGCCCTGAGATGCTGGCCTCTCTACAATACCCAGGTTTTCTTACTCTCTGGCTTCCAGTAGGCTTTGGCCAAGGGCCCATGAGATTGGAGGGCAAGGGGAGTGAGGGGTTGGGGCATTTATTTCCCTTTTTCATTCCCTGCTAGTTTTGACAGCAGCTGCACTTCTTTACCCATAGCCCCTGCCCACAGCCATCACGACTGTCGGGTTCTGTAACAGCTTTCTCTCGTCCCTTCAGGGCTCTTCCTGCCATTGCTAGGCCATAAGCGCTTCACCATTTCTTGTTATTAACCCTGCCCACACCTACGTAAACAACTTCATTAATAAGTTCTTGTTCAATTAAAATCATGGAATGAGATTCCTGTTTACTCATGCATTGATGCTGGATGTGGTCATGTGACTTGCTTTGTCTAATAAAACTTTGGCAACCATGACACAAGCAAAGGCTTAATAAGTGCTTGTGCATTGGAGCCTGCCCCTCAGAATGCTTTCACCGCCATGTAAGAAACCTGAGCTGTCCTGTTGAACAGGCCTCATGGAGGAGAACAGAGGCACCCTGCCAACAGGCCCAGCCAACCACCAGACAAGTGAGTGAGGCCATCTTGGATCATCCTGAACCCAGTTGCCTGTAATGAGTGAGCCCAGGAGAGGCTCTCAGAAGAACTGCCCAGCCAACATACAGATTCATAAGTAACCAGTAAAATGGTTGCTGTTTTAAGAACCACTCAGTTTGGGGTGGTTTGTTACTCAAAAATAGACAACTGCTACAGTGCTGGCTGCACAAGGCTCACCTGCGGATGAAGCCACCACTGATGGCCATCTGCTCCCGTTCGTCCACCACACGAGCAGGCTGGCTGGCCACCACTCCGTCCTGATTATTGCCCCAGGCTTTTTTGTAAGCATCACTTGATTTAAGCCTATGCAAAAAAGAGGGTGAGTGACAAAGGCAAGGGGGTGGAGCATTAAGCTCACGACAATCATTACCTCTTCAAGCGAAGAACCGAACCAAGCGAATGAATTTTAATTTGGGGCATTAGAGAATACCGATATATCATAATCCGGACCCAAACAGTTGGCCACCACCATACCTCAGCTACTCAGCATTTCATTTCCAATTGAGTCAATTGGGATTGTCAAGACCGCAACCTTTGCTCACAGGTTGTTCTTGTTTTGGTTTATTTTTGTGGTTTAGTTGGATTTAAGACAAGGATCAAGGCAGCTGGAGGACATTCAGTTCTATTTCAGTGACACGGTTATATTTTGAGACACAAAACACACAGAAAAACATACTGGCAGACAGACACAAAACAAGACTGCCAAGTACAGCGTGTACATCACACCACAGCAACACACCGTTATCAAGAAAAACATACTCCACCACATTTTTACACACCATCATGCAAAGATTCCTTGTTTAATTTTTTTTCCCCAACCCATGTGTGGAACTAACCATTCCAACTCTGCATGAAGGACATAAAGGATTGGTGGTTGGCCAAGGGTGATGGTCTTTGAGTTGCCTCTAGAGTGACTTGAATTAGATAATATATCGGTACTTCCAAACAGTCACCATACATCCAAAGTTGATGTACAAACCTTTGTCCACAGAGACAAAAAGTAAAAGAGGCGTAGTGAAATGAATGCAGGAAAATAGAAGAGAGAACAAGCCATCTAGCACCAAAAAGGGAAATCCCTCTACGTCTTCTTCATGCACCAGCTACAGGCATGAGTAGAAAGTGAAGCATTCTCATTTAAGCCAAACTACTCCAGAAGTTGACCATTCTCGAAAAAGGCACTAGCAGGACAGTAATAGCCTTCATGAGGATTTGAAACGCAGGTTCAAGAGCTTCTTTGTCGGGCTGAGGGGCAGGGTGGGTGTGATTACAAATTCCTACTTCAAACTATCCTAGGATGTGGCAGGGGAGAGTGGTCTGGAACTGGTGTTGTCTCCATGGGCCATATTTCACTGAGCTGCCTTGGAGAGAGACTTAAAATCCAGGCATACCTGTTGTGCCCAATAGAAACATGTGCAGCATACTTTGGTGGGTGTGTTGTAATTTAAGGCAATCAAAGATGTTTTTAGGTTCTTTGCATAGTAGAAACCATACACTTTTTAGTCCAAAAACCAAGAGAACTTCCTTTGGTCCCATTTTCACATTTTCTCTTATAAGACACCAGAATTTAACCACCCCCTCCTTTCTTTTCTTTCACTAGAGGACCACAGCCATCGTTAAAATTGGCTCTAATACTAATGCTTGCAGATTGGGGACCAAACAACCCTGGAGACAAATTAGAAAATTGTATAGACGGAATCTCAGCAACTCCCACAATTTGGTGTCCAATGCCACAGCCCTTAGAGCAGTCAGAATTTGCTGCGCTAAAGAGTCGTGGGCCCACTCCGTGAGACAGGATCCCAAAACTAATTTGATAGAGCTTAGAGTCTGGCTTTTTTTCCAACTCCCCAGCCCCTCCCTCCTCACATTGAAAGAAGTTATATGGACCTTGTGATGTTTTCTGCTATGTAAAATGTCTGGTATACCATCTTTGGCAAAGTCAAGGGGTGGGGAAGTTTGCGTTTCTGAAAGAAGGCGAATCACTGCACCCACAATGCTGCACATAGACTCACATAACTGCCGGACATCTACCATAGTCCTTCGAAACATGCCGAGACAGGGCGAAGCCCTCAGAGAGTCCAGGGCACCACCAGCCACTGCATTGTGACACATGGTTGTTAAAGCATTATTTACACACAATAGGGAACACTTCGGTCAAGCTTTGAAGCTCAGTTAGGGTCTCTTATGCAACAAGGAATTAGTGCCAACCAGTATGTGGAATTCGTAGGGGCCATCATTTCATCTGAACATTAGAATCCGTCCCGGGGGGCCTGTCTCTGCGCTTTCTCCACATACAGTCGATGAATGGGGAAAGTGTATCTGTTGGAATTCATCACAAAAAAGGTGGAAATCTCACCTGGGGGCAAGTGGCCGCTGAAGCGGATATACAGTTAAATCTTGACTAACTGGAATGCTTAACAATGAGTCATTTTGGTGAATTATATGACTTTCCTAACAGTGGGCCATGGAGGAAAATTCTGGTTTGGGGTCATTGTCGACTATCTGTTAGACTCTTGAGCCACTTTCCTGCCTTCAAGTCTTAGAGTGGTGATCATGATTGAATCTTTCCTTGGTCATGGTTTCTCTTGATGTGTCTGATGGCCTTTCCTCTGCAGATCGACTCTTACTGTTTGGTCCTCCTAGATGTGGAAGTTATAGGATGGAGGCTGAGTGACGGAACACAAACTACCTTGATTGCCTTCAAAGAAAAACCATTTTAAATCCTCGATGTAATTTTTTTCCTTAGTTCATTTGTCTCTTTTTGCTAAAAGTGGAAGGGAGAAAAGTATAAATGCAGTTGAGGGTTCCAGTTAGCTAGATTCCAGTTAATCAGGCTTTACTGTAGATCATTCTTTTAAAAAAATTTTTTCTTTATTTTTAAATTGAGCCCCTCCCCCTCCTAAACAGGAAGTGGGATATTTTAAATCAGCCTCAAAGTTTAAAGGATGTGAATGGTCATATAATCAGCTAGAAATGACATCAATCTCTATTCTAAAAGCTAGGATCAGGAGAGCTTTTAGGAAAAAGGCTTCTGTTCAAAGGGTAGTGGGAGGGGTGAGGGAGATCGGGTAACGGGTTTAATTATCCAAATGCATGTTGGACAATCCTCTCATGCATTTTTTTTCTTCACTGCTAGTCCAATGACACTGTCTTCCAGAACCCTCATTTTCAGGTTCCTTCTGTTGCAAACCTTTATAACCACATGTCACATTTCTGCTACATTCCAGAAAAGCGTTGCAGAACCTTGAGAACATTTGAATGTTTTGTGATATCGTGCATGCAAAATCTACACATTTCAACATTTCGGCCAGTGTACGGGTAGATCTTCCAAGAGGAAGAATTAGAGGGGGATGGGTCCAATTTGGGTAAGGCTTGAGCCTTGCTGAAGGACTCGTCACCTCTGTATTGGGTGCAGTTCGGCCTCTGTTAATCTAATCACCGACCAGATTTGGCAACTGGCAGGCAGTTGAAAGGGCAAATCTCTGTCATCTTCTCTAACTTATGGAATGCTTGCTTAGGCCAAATTACCTGTCTCTTTTGCTTCTGAAAAATCAAACCTTGTTATTTGTGTTTCGCATCTTCCAAACTTATTACCCTCAGTCTTTTCTAAATCTGCAATTTTGGCTTTGGGGGTTAGGTGCCTCTCTCTTGAGGCTAGTCTCTGTCTCGAGGTACACTTTCTGGAAAATGTTGAAACGTTCATCAATAAAAGTTGCTGACAGTGAAGCTTTCACTGTAGTATGCCTGATTTTTAATGCATCAACAGTAACTCCCACTAGTATCATCTATGCTATGAGATGAATGCATTGGAGACGGTATTGATCTGTTCTGCATGCCACATGCTCATCCTGCCTTTGTGCCCGGCAGGAATGAGCTTGTCAAGGCTTGGAGTCGGGCCTTGGGAAACCAAAGCTTCAGGCAGGCAGGCAGCACCTACTTGTTACAGGGACACACACAAAGCCCGCAGAATTTTCCTAGGTCCGTCAAATTCTTTTCTGCTTCTTTCATGTCCTTATTGATTTGGTCCATCCCTTCCTCAATGCGTTCCAGTTGTTCTGATTAAACACAAGTATTTTATCCCCACAGAATGAAGCAGATGGAAAAGGACAAAGAAAAAAAGACAAAACTTCAGACATTCACTTTGACATTAAAAAAGAAAAAAAAAAAAAGAAAGAAAACTGGACGCCACAGATTAGAGCTGGTACCCAGTACCTACTTGTTACAAGGACATATGAAAAGGCCACAGCATTTCCCTAAATCTTTTAAATTTTTCTCGGCCTCCTTCATGTCTTGGTTGATATGGTTCATGCCTTCTTCGACACGATCGAGTTGTTCTGGTTAGGACAAAGGGATGACAGTGTGGAATGAATTTTTTTTGGGTTTCCAACAGAACAGGAGAAATGACTACGTGAAATGGAATTTGAAAGAGAAAGAGAGATATTACAATGCATTGTCCAAGAGGATGCATTGCTGTAGACTGCTGCCGCTGCCCTACACAGGCATGGGTGGAAGGAAATGAACAGAAATGATGCTCAAAATAGTTTATAATTCAGACATGATGGGATGAGGTAGGTAGGCCTGTTTGATTCTGAGTGTCCAGGAAAACAGCACAGCATATTCACTTACTCAGACACCAGTGAAACCCAAGAGAAAGAAAAACAGGGTGTTAGTTTATGTTTTAGGCATTCAGATTCAATGATACTAGAGAAAGTATCTGCTTCAACTTTAAAATATCTGTATCTTTTGGTTTTTAAGCATCCTCGACCAGGTAAGAGTAGAAAATAGAATCCATCTTCTTTTTTGGGGAAAATAACAATACAGCAATAATTAGCAATGGGTGCCAGATCTTTTGCCTCAGGCAGTGGCTGTCTAGCCAAAGCTCATGGGCAGTTGTTGGTTTGAATACTTAATTCATAGAAGCCATAAAAAAAAGCAACATCAGCACAACAACGTTACAAGTACCGGAACGTTTCAATTCCTCCATCCTATGACTTACTTGCTATGAAAGTTTTGGATGGCATTTCACTTCTCTGCACCCTGATTTCCCAGTTTCTACAATGAGGGGCATGCTGGATCCCAACCTCAGGCAGAGAGCAGGGAAAATGAATGCCTGTGTCTCTGGAGGAGGGGTAATGGATTGGAACAGCGAGCAGTATCGAGTCATTGCTGCCAGCAAAGCTGACCTCAGTATATCTAAGGCATAGATCTATAGCCATAAAAATGAATCATACTTCTAGGTTGCCAGGGTTACATACACTAACTTGATTAATTTTTCAAAAGTTATGTCACCAAATTGAGTAAACTACAAGTTCAATGAAAGGATTTTAAAAACAGCCTTTTAAGACCATTAAAGGAAAGCAGCAATGAGATGTCTTGGCTGTCTAATTACAAAACCTAATTACACATCCATTCCTCTTTTCATCTATATTTTCATGCACACATGCCTATGCCTCTGTCAATAAAGGCATGATTAGAATAAAACTGAGAAATACATTTCCAGTCTAAAGGCATAAATAATCACTTAAAAAACAATTTCACATTAAATTGTACAGTGGAAATTATCATCGCAAAAAACTAAGATAGGTTCATTGGTGACACAAACTGGGGAGACTGTCCATTTGGAAAATAAGAATCTATTGTGTTCTCTTTTGTGGGGCTGAAGAGCAGAATTCAGCTTATTAGCAATCTGCTGTCTCTGTGATGTGTTTCAAATGACTGGCGAAAACAAAATTTCAGTGTTTATCCAGCACTGGACAGCTAGGGAGAATAACAGCGTAGTGCTGGTGAACTTTGGCTGAATAAATATAAGTATAGTAATGTCTTTAAGAAAATCCTTAAAAGGGCTAAAAAAAAAGAATGGATGGCAATTCTTGATGTTCCAGAAGATTTTATGCTTTTCTGAAGATTTCATTCCAGTTTCCTTTAAAGAATGCAATAAACGAGTGTGTAGATCAAATTAACTATTGAATGAGGGGATTGGTGGTGGGGAGAGGAGCTCAACATCGTCAAAAGAAGAACAATGTGAAGCACAGACAGAAATAGGGATGCCAAATCCCAGTCGAATAATTGCTAATGGCTTCCTGGAGTGCTGGGTTGAGACAGGATTGGAGTGTCTGAGCTCAGAGGGAAAGCAAGCTGGACTCTATTAATGACAGCTGAATACACACCAATTATGGCATGGGGAGACATATTCAGGTATTTGCCCCTCCTGAGGAGTTTCTCTGGAGTTAACATTTTTGGCCAACTGACAGCATTGCAGGAGCCCCACCCACTGTGCCTCCAGGGATTAGGAGGTAATATAAAAATGTGAATCCGTCCACAAGTGTATTTCTGAACCAGAGAATTCAAATTAAAAGATAAAAACAAGCAGGCAGATCCAAACCCATATTTCTGAGAGCTGGGTTCTGCCATGGGTTGCCAGCTTGTTTGGCAAAGGCAGTAGCTACGAGAGGAATTCTAAAGCTCTTTTCAGAAAAGTTGATTCAGAAAACTATTTTATAGCTACTGATATTGGTTGAATGTATCATTATATACAATTATAAGTCAAATCCTTAATTTAAAAAATACTGTGGAACCATTTTGTCACAGATATTCTACCAATAATATTCATTTTCAGAGTGTACTGAGTTACGTTTGTGAATATGTTCGGCATATTGGGACTTCACAGCATTTCAGTGATTTCTGTGAAGACATTTCTCAGGAAATGCTTGAAAGTAACCAATATCCTCATTCCATTCTGGGGTGGACAGCAGCATCTCGGAGGCTGACGCGAGGCACCCTCCAGGGTTGACTGCTCCTTCCCTCCCTACGCTTGCTTTCTGTCTATTCTTGGAAACTGGGAGGAGAATAACATTTTGGGTTGGGAGAGGTATTCCAGTAGATAACACTATATGTTGGGGCAAGAGCTTGAACCTTCTTTTGCCATGTTTGGAATGACTAGTTATTCATGATAGATCCACCTTTTCTACATTTTTTCTATTAGTCTTACTTAAGTAAGGCAACATAGGGTCCTTAGAATCCTCTATCTGGTAAAAAACGGTAGAGGAATAGCCAGACATCAACGCTATTGACCCAGAGTGCAAGCCTTCGTGAGTATATCCAGATACAAGATGCTGCCTACATGATTCTCGCTTTCCTTAGCATTGATGAACATATAGAAATTCACTTAAATAGCCATGTGGCTAGTGGCCACCATATTGGACAGTGCAGCTGTAGTCATTCAATATTCAATATCATAACAGATATTGGTGAGTGGGCTTCAGTAAGAGAGATGTTTTCACAAATGCTACCTTGTAGTGCCATGAACCTTTTAAGAAAGTTGGCAGGCTCTCTGGATAAGGGTTTTACTTTGCCTTTACTCTGCCAGGCAGTGGTTACAGATTTCACTGTTTAGTTTAGAGTTGATCCTACGGGATTCCCCCAAGAGCCACGTCTTCAGCATCAAAACAAACATATAACCCAGCAAAGACCAAAAATTAAACAAGAGACACGGAAGTGAAGGAGTAAGTCATCCCACGTTAGAGCTAAGGTTGTTTCATGGGGATTTCTCTTGGAGATAAGAAAAGTCCCAGGACTCAGTACATTTCCAGGGCTGTCTGTCATGCCCACTGCTCCTTGGTGTCTCCTGCTACCTGGATGTAAAACAAGAATCCCATAAGGAATTTCCAAATGCAACCATTTAGCTGGACACCTGGAATGGTTCTTTAGCAGGACGGCTGTTTCTTGAGACTCCTGTGCAGCTGCAGGATAGAAGCTGTCAACATTTTTGGTGTTCAGGCATAGACAAAATTAGTAGAGCATAACTGAAGAGAAATGTTAAAGCAGTTACTGATCTAAACAACTAAATACAGCATATGCAGAATTAAATTGCATTTACAATGGCAGTGAAGATAGTTGTGGACTTGTGCTCATCAGTCAGTTTAAAAGGTCCTAATCTATTATAGTATAAATGGTACACGGACCACTTAAGACCAGGAAGAAGCCACCCACTTTTGGAGGTTTTACTATTGTCTGGTTCTCATCAGTATCAATCTATTCACCGTGCACCTGGTAAAACCTAGGCTATCCTAGGAAATAAGTTAAACCGAGGAATTCAGCATTTACTGCGGTGTGAATACAATTAAAATGTTTTAGCTGAGAACATTAATTATCTTGTGAGGGAAATCTGCTATTCTGCTTCGTTTCTCCGAGATTAATACATAGATGTTCCTGGGAATCATTTGTGCTTAAGAATAATGTATTTTTTTTTTGTACGGAGATTTTGGCAAATTTTACCTCTAGATTTTCTTCATCAAAATACAATGAAATTTGCAACTCAAGTAAGCAAGGTATTCACTTTCTCTCTTCTTGATTCCAGATTTGCATATATTATTTTCCATATCTTTATGTCAATGCTTTATAGTTAGGGGGAAAAAGGCATTATCTTGAACCTTTCCCAAACCTCTCTCTTATTGCAACACTCCTTTTCCGCCCCCTTCACATGGAAATTATTAACTAAAAGAGTTAATAAGGTAGAACTGCTAATTATCTGAGTGTATATGTATCAATTTAGCTCTGGAAATGAGGTACCACTCTTCTATATGGGCACCTGCTGTTTAATTTTTAAAAAGCAATGATTTGCTGCATCCTGAGTTTCAAAGCCTGGGACATTGTTACACAGATCAAGCCAGCAAGTCTTACAATGATAGCAATTTCATTTTCTGAAGAATGCTGCAGCCATTGTAATTTCTTCAAAATACAACTCCACTAGACTCCATTATTTGCATATAAATTTTGAAATTTGTGTGTTAAAAATTGGGGGGAAAGCATTACGGTTGATGTTCAATTGTTTTTAAATTGATTTTTTTTGATTGGTGTATATTCATTGAAAAAGTTCAATACAAAGAAATATTATAAAAACACAAGTCCTTATATGACAGCCATGAAGGTGTGCCCATCAGATCTCCCTTCAGGAGGGAACCTGCTGGGAGTGTAGTTAGCTGACACCTCCAGCTGCTGCACCTATGGGATCTGGCACAGTATTTACATGGAAGCCATGCTTTCCCCGGAATGCTTCCAGCCAACGGCTGAGCCCAATGGAGTTCTAGAACTGAGGCATTCCTGCCCATCATGGGCTATTCTATTGGGTAGTCTTTGTTCCTGGGCTCACCGTCAGCCTGGGTGAGACATTCTCAGAGCAGCACTGCAGTCTGAAACCCTTCCTATCCAATCCTCCTTCCTCCCCGCCTCCTCTTACAAGCGCCAGACCCACATCACAGTATGAAGGCTCTTCCTCCTTACTTCTGCCCCCTTTCCTTGACCTATCACAGACATTTCCCTAATAAATCTCATACACTTCTAATTGATTCTTAGCATTTGCTTCCCAGAGGATCTAATGATATACCTTCCTCCAGTCCCTTCCTGCCCCCATCCTGACTTCTCAGAAGTCAGTAAATAAAGATGTATCTCATTTGTTGTAATGGTTGCAGAATATTTCTTTAATGGCTGCACCATAATTCATTTGGTTGGTCTCCCCACAGACAGACATATAGGTCGTTTCCAGTTTTACACTATTACAGGTAAGGCATGAACATTTTTCTTCATATAGTTGTCAATGTATATCTACAGTGTAAAATTCTAGGAGTGGAATGTCTTGATCAAAGATGGGTGCACTTCAAAACTTGAAGATATTATCAAATTACTCTTCAAACATTTGCATCAATCTACAGATCCCACCCACAGAATGAGAGTTTGTGTTTTCCTAAAATATTCATAGCATTGGTTATTATCAATTTAAAAAATTTGTGCCAGTCTGCCAAAGAGTGGTATCTCACTATTGTTGTTAGTTGAAGAATGTTTTCATGTCTCTGTTGTAAATTGATGATCTATATCCTACGCCCATTTTTCTTGTAGGTTGTTGCACTTTTCTTCGATGATATGCAAAGTCTCTCTGTATTTTAGGAAAATGCCTTATGTCTGTTTTCTGTATGGCAGTTTTTACCTCAGTTTGAGGTTTATGCTTGGAGTTTGTCTATGGTGTCCCATGTTTTGGATAAGTGTCACATTTTTATCTTTGACCTTAAAAAAATCTCTTATGATTACTAAGAATTTTCTAATGTTTTCATAAAATATAAATAAAGAGAAAAACATTCTCAAAAGTCTGCTTATTATGAAAATAGTTTAGCATGGAGTCAGGTAACTAACTTATGGCTAGAATTAAGTAAAGAATCACCATACAACTAGAGGTATTGGGACAAAGAAAATTTTGGTATTACCCTTCTAGATTCCATGTTAGAGATGCTATATTAAAATGCTGGCCCTCTGATTTTCATGGCTTCTAGTATTTCCATAATAATTTTAAAAAATAGGTCAAATATTTCAGTTGGTTTAATTTTCCATTTTCCAATGATCCCCTTCTACTTATATCCTGTTAAAAATAGCTTCCAGTTATTTAAGCAATCCTCATAATGACTTGGAAATCCAAACTCCAGATACTAAATTAGGATGGTCCAAAGAAATGGATAACATGATATACTATTCTCTCATTCTATCTAGGAATTATTAGAAAAAAACAAATTAATGGGAAAAACTGAGGATAAGGGGAATAAGAGAATTCTCACACTGTCCAAAATACTATCATTTAAAAAACCAACCAACCAAACGACTTTTGCCTTCAAAATTCTGTTACCCCAACATCTATAATAGAGAGAGTAGTAGCATTCATTCAATCATGAAGGCCTCAACATTTCCATACATTTACCAATCTTTTCAACAGAGAAAGGAAAAAAAGCAAGATGATGAAAATTCTAGAACCCTTATATTCATGTACGTGTGTAACACATGTCAAAATGACCACCTGTGTGTGCGCAAGTAATAAAAAAATGCACTTTATTCAGATGAGGAATTATTCTTACTGAAGAAATCTCAACTTACCTCCTTGTTCATCCAACATAACCAAAGTCCTGATACCAGCATCTTTACTCTACATTCCAATAATGGTAGCAAAGTTGAAAAAGAGTTAGAGAGAAAAGAGAGAAAGAGAAATCAGTAAGGGGACAATTAGCCCTAGAAATGGAAAATGAAGATGGACCAAAGGAAAAAGAGGGAGGAAATATGGCAAGAGGATTACGGACTGGGGAGGGGCTCAGAGGAGGGGTCACCTGTGGACTCGCTCCATCAGTGATTCTCACAGTAGAAAAGCGGGATGCAGTTCAGTCTCCATGGGGTAGGGCAGGGGATGGGCTTGGCATGGGATTGCAATACACACACTGAATAGTAAGTTGGAAAATAAAAATGCCTATAATTTTCTTGACACCAACCACAGAAAGCAAATCTTTCAAAATCTTCTAGACTAAATCTTCTCCAATAAGATATATGAGAAAGTTTCCATCAGTGAATCAGGGAGGGATGCCCCACTGGGTACATATGTTAGACTCTTAGGGGGTGAGATTCTTATATTTATCAAAAGAGATGATTGCTTCACAAAGGTGGAGAAATACAACTCAAGAGGAAACCCACCCTCCCATTTTCTCTCCATGGAGAAAAGTCCTGCGAGATTTAGAAAAGGGATTGACAGATGAGAAATAAGGGCTCTTTATTCTAATCTAAATCTAAATCTAAAATTCTACACAATAATATAGTGTGAGAAAATCATTCACCACAGTCTTTACTGCAGTTCCCTTGTGCAGAAGTCTGTAAAATGTGCTCATCGCACTCCTTAGGATGGAAATAAACCAAACACCACCTGAACTATTTTGGGGGTGGTGGTGGAGTGAGAATTTGTAGATAGGGGAGAAGGAGCAGAGATATTTGCATGGTTCATACCTAGAATCATCATTTCTAGGAATTCTAACTAGTAAGTAAAGACTTTCCATTTTACAGGGTGACTGTTAATAAGGATAAAATGGCATTGCTGACAGTTTGGATTAATTGGTTTTCCGAGGAAAGTTCATGGTGGCCCCTAGAACAAATTCTAAAATAAGACATCTCTCATAGCCCATTTATTCTTCACTGACTTATTTTAAACTAAGAAAGAAAGAGAGAGGTGTTAGTGGAGGTCAACAGAGGTTTTTTTAAAAACAGTATTCTAACAATTCAATTCCACTTGTGTTTCTAAAAAATAAAATAAAACACTGAAAATGATTTGTGAGCTTTTATAAACTCACCCTTTCGGGCAATGTGTGCAGTTAAGTCTCCCAGATTCAAAGCCTACCTTGCTTTTGAACACATTTTAACAGGCTTTAGTTGCAAAGTCAGGATGTAGTGTAGAGAGTGATGGCTCAGGATGACTTCAGGAGTCATCGACATCAGATTCTGGAGCCAGACTCTGCCCTGGAATCCTGGTGATTTCCTTTCCTAGCTGTGCAAACTTGGGCAAATGTCTTAATTGCTCTATGCCTTAGTTCTCTCATTTGTAATACAGCGATAATATTAGTTAATACCTCATTGAGTTGTTATGTGAATTAATAATACGTGGCACGTGCTAGAATGGTGTCTGGCCTATCGTTGGCATTACATAAGTGTTTATAAAATAAATACCTTCAGAAAATGCATTTATAGTAGGATATCCAGGCAAATTAAAAATATCTGCATTACTGACTACCATCAGAAGCTTCTAGACCACTACTTCTCAAACTTTAACGTGCATGTGAATGCCCTACGTAGGAAACATCTTGTTGAAGTGTAGATCCTGATTCAGTGGCACTGGGGTAGAGCCCGAGATGCTGCGTTCCTAAGAAGATCTTCCACGCTGCTGATGCTGCCGGTGCAGCAACACATACTGAGTGGTGAGATTCTAGACCCAGGAAGACATTTCAAAATCTTTTTCTTAAATGTGTTGTAAATGGACACTCATCTACAACAGCCTCTATTTTAAGAATTTCTGTGCCATTTTCTGCAAATTTTAGCCATTGCTTATGAGAAGAAATTATAAACAGCAGGTGGTTTACTCAGGCTCGTGGATGTGACAGTGCAAGTTCTGCTAAGGACGACGGCATCTCAGAGTATGTTCCCTTCTGCGGACCCAACTCAAGCCCACACGTGAGACCCCTGTTCCACTCTGTTGGGGACAGTGAGTGGGAAAGAGGTTAGCGATTTCAGTTTGCCAGTCCAGCTCTCTCATCTGTTTATAATTTCTGTTATACCCATTTATTTTTTATGGAGCCTTGCAAATATAATGTCTCATTTGTCCAATTTGGTGCTGAATGTTTCAGCCCTGGAACGATTCACAGCACTAACTGAAGGAGCAAGACTTTGCCTTAATTTGGGAGAACAGAAGCAGTGCGCATTCACTGGGGAGTCAGGAATGCTGGGTTGTGCTCTTAGCTCAGCCAATGAGATCGTGGAAGAGTCACCTGATCATTCAGGAGGTTTCCCCATATTTAAGGTAAGGGTAGAGATGCCAAATAAGATTGGGTGGTTGGTATGTTGGTTCATTCACTCACTTGCTCAACATTCATCCATTCATTCATTATTTTATTCATTCACTCATTCACTAAATGTTCATTGAGCCTCCACTCTGCTCCAGGCACTAAGGGTACGGCATGGCTTCTCAACCATGCTTCACAGAGTGAGTGAGAGACAATTCGGTCAGGTGGGCAGAGCAGGGATCCGGGAGTCAGTAATTCTGAATTCTAGACTTATCTTTGCAGTTCTGTTGCTCTAGAGTCACCTGTTCTGTTTTTCAGCTTCCCCAGCTGTCAGATGGGGACAGGAACAGCTCCCCTACTCGCAGAGTATTTACAAGGACAAAATGAGCTACAGAATGCAAAGGCTTCTACAAGTTCAACTCTACGGGAGACTGGTTGAAAAAGAAGTACATTAAGATAAAGAATTTAATTTGTGTGGAATCTCAAATCAGTATACAGTGAGCTGCTGTATTTGTCTTCTTAGATCCTTTTGCTTTTTGTGGCATTCTCAAAGAAAAATTAAGTATTGTAGGAGTTGTTGGTGGAAGGGAAGTTAAGTGCTGTGCTTAAGAATTCACACTCTGGAATCAGCTAGACTTGGATTTTCACTTCATCTCTGCCATTTGTAGCTGTGTCTCAAGCAAGTTACCTAACCATGGTGAACTTCAATTTCCTTCTTGGTGAAATGGAGATCAAAGTAGTAGCGAAAGGTGGCTACAAGGATTAAATTAGATAATATATGCTCGATGCTGATGGCTCAGAGCACAGTACCTGGCACATAGTAGGTTCTCAATAAATGTTAGAACTTACATTTTGCTCCACTGTTTTGCTGACAGCTTTTATCAAAATAATTGGATTACTCTTTGGGAGAACTAGAAGCACAAGGGAGAAGGGCACGGATGGGTACAATATCTTGGGGGAGGCAGAGTATTACTTTGTCTTATTCTTTAACGAATATTAGGTTTTAATATAGGAGTGAGAGGAGGTGGTTCTATTTTTATCTTAGCTCAATTCTTGGTTTCTCTTTGAGATTGCTGGGAAAATTGTCTACCTAAAAACAAGAGAGTTGGAGATGTGAGGGATTTTTTTTTCATTTCTTTCCTTTTATTTCTCTATTTTCATTTTTCCTTTCTTGCAGATGAACCACATTTATAGAACACTTTTACGTCTTTCTTTTGTCATTCTGAGATGCTTTCCCCGAAGTCCAATACATCTGAGCTACACTAGGACAATCCAGGCACTCTCTTAACTGCCAGAGGTCCAAAAGACCCCACATGTGCTATCTGAAAACAAACTAACTCAAATTTTCCATTTTTACCAGCAAGTCTGGGACAACACAGACATAGCTTTAGAATGCTCATTTGCTTCTCGTGGCCAAAGTGTCTTGAAAGACAAGTTGGAATGAAAACACAAGATGCTAAAATATTCACGAAATGTTGGGGAGCCCTCCATAACCACCACTCCATGAGAGCTCTGTGTGGTGCTTGTAACTCAGCCTGCCCTGAAGCAGTGTGGCTTGAGGTTGCATAGCCCAAGGCATGAATGTGTAGACTTTGTTTCCTGCATTTAGTATTGGCCAAGTTAACTTTTTTGGCTGGACTCTCCTACCTGAATTGTTCCCTCCTCTGCTCCTAAGGCAGGTATGGCCTTGAATTTGGAGAGATTTTTCATATCTGTTTTCATGCAAGATATCAATTTATATCTTCCTTCCCACCCCCAGAGTTAGGCATCCCATAAATATTTCTTGTAATGCATCCAGCATAAGAGCCAGCTCCCAACTCCAGGCTAGGAAGCAAATGCTATATGATTTCTAACCTTTTTACCCGTGTATGGCATTCAGCTTTTCTTAACTTTCTCCACTGACCACTGTGTAACTTTACATCGTCCTTGAAATGCTGAGGATGGCTTCTGTTAAAAAGCAAGCCTCTATGCTGCCGCTCTGTTACACCCTAAAGCCTATGAGGGATGGCACAAAGTCATATATTCCACTGAAAGTGGGATTGTTTGCCTTAGGGAGACTTCACAAGTTTAGTAACCTTTCCTGTCTTTGAGACCGAATTTCAATAAGAATTCAGCTCAATTCAAATTATATAGCACTGATGTACTTTGGGATCGTGGGCAAGACCCTGGTATTTCAATGCTCAGATTTTCCAAATGATTTCTGCCCTTGATGAATATTTAATGCTAATTCTCTTTAAAGAGAATTTCCTTTTTGATGGAAAAGCAGAATATCCTCTGAATAGCCAATGCCCTAGACATAAGAGATGTTTGACCATAAATATAAAATAACCCAGGAGGAAGGAAGAGCAAATCAATCTACTCTAATAATGCCTTGCTCATCATTTCCTAAGGATGGAAAGTCTCCTCTCATTTATTAGAGGTAGGAGATAGCTTCCATCTGTTTCGCTCCTTGTTCTAAGATGCAACTTCATGCTTGATTGAGAAACAAAAATGGATGATTCAAGAATCCCACTTCAAGCAATAGAGCTTTTGAGATTTTTTTCCCCAGAATAAATTAAAGGAGACACTCCATTTTCAAGACTGGCTGACACTGCCTGCAATTTAAGAAGACACAAAAAAGAAGTGCCCGTGGCCCAAAGACTCCAATGGGTGGGGGGCCGGTTCCAAGTGGTGCATTTTGACACATTTGCTCCACCGGTTTCCATATTCCAGGCAGTGTTCCAAAATTGCATGAGTAGGCAAATTGGTCACAGTTCTGATATTTTAGAAATTTGCTTGACACGTGCATACACATAAATGAAAATGAAAAATGAGTTTGGAGGCTATGATTGAAGGTCATAAAGACGTATCAAGATAATTACGTCAGCCGACTTCTGGGCTCCCTTCAGGTCAACGTCAGAGCTCACACAGGAATGTTGCTAAGATCTGTTTCTTTCCTTTGTTCTCATGACAAGTTGAGGGACAATAAGCCTACTCTGAAGGCTTCGCCAGCACTCTTAGATTTAGAACATCTGCCTCCTTCTTGGTCCTCAAGTATATCTGCATGAGCAGCGTTCCCAGGATAGAGCAATGGAAACATCTCTCTCCATTTAGAGGGTGAAGGCAGCTTTCCTCTGCTGCCGAGGGCCCCTCACTGGCTACCTTCCTGTGGGGGCCAATTAGTGCTACATTGCAGGCTCAAATTGTCATTTTTCATGATAACAGATCTTGTTAAGTGCCCCTCCCCACCCTTCCCCGGCGTCCTGGGGAGGTCATGGCTGCCACCTTCTCCCCACTCCTCCTGTGGCAGTTCACATTTAGCCATATTTCATTCCTAGCTGAGAAGCCGAAGCTGCAGAAATAAGGGAAGATGTTGGTTCCTATAGTGTGAGGAGCAGCTGCCTTTCCTTCTAGCCTTACAAAATTTATCTTTTTTTTCCTTGCACGTCACTGCATGAGCAATTTACAATAGCATGAGGCGGGTAGGCTCATTTAATCATTCTGCTAGAGAACGCCCAAGATCTCTAAGAATGATAACCACACACGAATTTATACATTGATAAGCAGTTTCAAAAGCATAGCTAAAACTGCATCTCACTGAATAAAAACTATTAGGCTTGTTTTATTCGGTTAAGATAAATATAGCCCATTCCATTCTTTTTCCACTTCATCTCTCCCAATGGCGACAAGTTCAATTAATCTATTTATTCTTCCTGGTTGACTGCTGCTCTCCCAAATTGGAATGAGTGAGGCTTATTGCAAATGCCCTTTTGATTCCATTATTGCTATCTGCTCTATTTTACCCATTTAAAAATAGTTTAGGATTTATTAACCATGCCTCGCAAATGGATGTTCAATCCAGAGTCAGGAATATAAAAGAGATTCTACATTTACATTATTAGACTTGATATTTCCCTTTATTAAAGCATTTTCCTATTATTTCTTGAATTTTAGTGCCTGACCCTATACCAATTTCTGAAAATGTTATACCTATATGGATACATATTTTAAAAAGACATTTATGTCGCTAAAGTCAGAACAAAATGTCAAGATTAGACGTGACTTAGAGGCATCAAAATCATTACAAATGAAGTTTTTATGTAGATAATTCCTTTGTGTATTAAAAATCAGTCTGATTTGCTTAAAGTGATTCAATCTTTTGTGATTTCTTGGGAGCATTTACTTGGAAATATTATCTTTCTCTGCTTCCCAGACTATAAAGGTAGCCTAGGCTGGGAGGGAGAGGGAATGTTTTGATGGCTACCTGGCAACTTAAATACAGCATCTCCCTCTGATGTGGTTTCCTGGCAGGCTACATTTACACAGGAACCAATGGGATCATGGCCTAGGGAAAGATGGTAGGGTCTAGGCAAAGAATATGTAAGCAAATGGGATTAGTTTATCTTGAAATATGGTCACTCCTTACCTCTTCAACCAGTTGCAGCATACGACGGGTGCTTTCCAGCGACTAAGATAAAAAACATAAATATTATGAGCACAGGATCCAAAGGTCTTGGAAAATCAGAAATACTTTCTTCACTTGAGAAACACAAAGAGTCGCTATCATATATTCTACGTTTGTAACTGAAACGCAAAAAATGGGTCTTCTCATTTTCAATCTCTTTCCTATCAGGCTTTCTACATAATAAAATTCCCTAAAGCAATTAAATTAAAGCTGATCTTCATAAAATCAAAACCATATGAAGCTGATCTTGATATCAAAGACAAAGTAATCTGGAAAAGATAATTTTGCTTATGCAGGATGCATGAAAAATTATCTCAAATACTCAGAGGACTAATTTGGCCTCCCTGGACCAGGAATATTGAATTTTAAACACAAACATAATTTTTCACGAATTGAGATGAATCTAACATCAAGTTTCTTATAAAGCCCCTAGAAACACAACTGGAAGCTCTTATCAATATAAATTAAGCTATTGCCTTAGGGTGAAAAAAAAATGAAGCATGTTTGAAATAAGTAGCCTATAGAAGACAGCTATAATAATTACCTTTGTCCTTAGATAAGAAAAATTGAGATGGAAAGTCTGAACTCAGTGCTGGTCCCTCGGGCACAGTGCTGTCACTTTTTTCTCAGTTCCTTTGAAACTACTAGAATCCAACAACCAGCGTGATTTCTCAAAGCTGTGCTTTTGAGTGACAAACTTATTTTGAACAAGATTCTCAAGGAACATGAAGAATGTTAACTCTCCTGGAAGAGCTGTCAGCAGGCTACTTTTTGAAATAGAATTGTGTAAGCAGTGGTATGCTGGTAAATGTTTAACAACCAGCTCTCTGGAAAAATATATGAATATATATATATGTATTTAAGTTTGTTATTTTACTGATATAAAGGATGAATAGCACAACATTTACAAACAATAATAAAACATACAATAATTTTTATTGTAAATTCCATATAGCCAGTTGATGCTCACAGAAAGCTTTTGGTGAATTTTGCTGAACTCTTACATCCATAGCTAAGCATGGGTAGAACAAGTGTAGTTCTGGCATGAACATTGGTTGATATTTTTGTTTACATTAATGAGTAAGAGGAAAGTGCAACAACGAAGATTTACATTGAAACCTTACTAGTTTGTCAATGATGCAAGCGACTTCTTTGCTGAAGAGAATCATAGTTTTCAAATACTGAAAGACTTTCGCAATTTTTTGTGTTATTTATAGCATAATGGCTGTAGATGCACACACTTTTAAGTTTAATCTACATTATTAATATTTCCTCCACTTTCTTAATTCTAGACAATCACCCAAACCATGAGTGGAGCCCTGATTTGTAGTGTTTGCAGATTCCTGTGGTATAAATACTCCTATCCTGTCTGATTTATGACTACATACTTCATGGCATCTCTGGAGGTGAACTTGGGGAGATTTGCAGTAACACGCCATTATACGGTATCCCCACACATGTCAAGAATTTTTAGAGCATGAATAGTAATAAAATAGAGTAAAATAATTAGGAATCAATGAGTTTTGAGTATTTATTACCTTTGATTTTAATATAATCTGTTTAATTGTCAGTCTATATAATTCAATTTTAATACCAGTTTGCGAAGTTCGGGAAAATTTAACAATCAGCTGTCAGAATTCAGCCAGCTCCAACACACCACTGGCTGTAAAACACCCAAAGACATTGCTTTTCTTAGAGGATCTTGACTTCTCTAGATTTCTAGAAATTGGGAGTTTGGGCTAAGACATTAATTTATATATAGGTTTTATAATCAATCCATTCCTGTCTGCAGAGGCCTTGGGTGTACGGGAAATCAAAGTCATACTCACCCTGTTTCGTTTTTTTTTATTGAGACATTAGAAGAAGCCCTTTTCTGACCTGAACCTGAATAAGACAAACTACCCAGCTCCCTATCTTTTGCTCCCTTCGCATGTCTCCATCCCTCACCTCATCAGCCAGCTGGTCAGCCCTTCGCTGCATCTCCTCCAGCTCATTGCGCATGTCCGCGTCTTCGGCCATGGTAGCGGTGGGGGGTGGCTGGTCTCCTGTGCTGGGGGGTCAGTGATGGGTTTGGCCACAGAACCTGAGAAGAAGCATATTCGAACATGTGAGGGCTTATATGTGCATGTGTGTAGGTGTGCGCAAATAGGGGAAGACCAAAATGGCCTACATTCTGTCTCCGTGGCTCAGTCATCTTCTGAGCTGGAAGCCATACTCAAACAGGGGTCAACAGAATTACACTGTTTTTACAAAAGGCACCACAAATGCATACTTGCCAACTTTACCCTGGACATAAATACCTGTCTACCTATGAAGTATTTTTTAAGAAACAAAGCATTCAAGAGTTCGGAATGATGCGATGGAGGGGTATGGTTCTGGGTTAATTATATTTGAGGACGTACCATGAGTGCCCATAGGTCACAGCAGGCCTCCCTGAGGAAATCATGTCCCTAGGAATGGCCATCAGGTAAAGGGCCTGAGGAAGGGTTTGAGATGAGAAGTATTTGATATGATGAAAACTTCCCTGTAGATAGCAAAATTGTAGAAGACATGGGCTCTTGCCTTGTGGCTGAGATGACCAACTATATACCGGAATTTTTCCTCCCTCTTGCATGGTAGGGCATGGTCTCTGGGAAATAGCTGCCCAGCCAGGAATTACATTTCCAGTTCCCCTTGCAAGAAGGTGGTACCATGTGGCTAGAGATGGTTCATGAGTTGTAGTGGAAATGATGTGTGTCCCTGCCAGATTAAGGCAGTTTGGAAGCAGGCATTCCTTCTATGCCCTCTCTTTGTCCTTCTGCCAGGAAAAACAGGGCCCGAGAGGATGGCCAGGCTACAAGACAGCAGGAACTTGGGCCCTCCGAATCCCTCCATGGAGGAAAGTCAATGGTTGACCAGAAAGACCTAAACCCTGATATGAGATGCCAACGCACTTCCATTGTGCTACACTACTGAAAATGTGAGGGTTTTGTTTTGTTATAGCAGCTGGTGTTACACTAACTAATGAAGGCCTGAAGACACTTAAAATGGAGTAGAAACATTACATAGGAGCATAATTTCCCAACTGAAAAACATATCTGTGTTTGTCCTTCTATTGAAAACTGAAGCTGGAAGAGGAAATTAGACTTAGGGCCTTGGGGCACTACCCCGTTTAATTATTATTATTATTGTTATCCATATGAGAAGCACTTTTTGCAAAAATAAAATGAAAACTCTTCATCAAAAAAATCAGGAACATACTCATTGGAAGGCAGGGGAACCAAAGCTCACAGAGGCAGGCCCTCAAAGTAAGGCTGGGGGAGTGGGCTCTCTGATCTTGTCTTCCAGGCCAGCTGCCATACTGCTGTCTCAACAGCTAAGGTTGAATTCCTCTGGGATTTTAATTTAGTCCATGTTATTAGAATATTTCACATTTATTGCTCCTGTGAAGTAACTCAGAATATTCAGCGTTCCTAGATGGGAGGTGTCCTAAAGTGAAACTTCTCTGGAGATAATAGATTCCACAGTTCTTTTCTATCCAGTGATTCTTAGGCAAAGCATCAAATGTGAAATCAGAGTAAAAAACAAGAAAAAAATGCTTCAGGGCTGCATTCTACTACCAGCATTTTTAAAAAAGGTAGATAGCTTATGTTAGGTTAGTTTTATTTATTGGCTTTTTTAAGTTTTATTTATGTAAAAAATTCACAGGGCATCATACCATGAGCCTTTTAATTTTTGAACACCTATTCTTGCCACTAGAATATGTATTCATGATGTGATGTAGAGCTTTAAATGCTCTGTGTTTTACTTAAATACAGGTCTCCATTTTTAGAAATTAGAGATGTAGGAAACCAAAATTGGAAGGAATTTATACCAAGTCACTCCTGAACCTTCAGAAGAGCAGACACAAAATTCCAATTTTCCTCTGAGAGACTGGGATCTACCCTCCAGAATAAAATGGTGGATCAATGGAAACGTTGAGTAGATTGCAGGCCATAGCTTAGTGGAGCGGATAAGTGTTTTGATGTCAGAAAGACCTAGTTGGACTGTTGGCTCTGGCACCCAGTTGCTGGATGGCTCTGGGCAAGTTTATCACTGTCTCTGAGCCTCAGTTTTCTCAACAGTACAAATAATACCAGTCTCATAGGCTTGCTGCAGAGATTCTATTATAGAAAAAGTTCTGGTCAACCTTATTTGTGAGGATGTCGGGGCTTAATATTCAGAAAGCCTTGATCATTTGTGATAAGCCTGCACCCTTGGCTAAGAGTGGAACAAATCCAATATTTGTTAATTAGCTTTCCTTTACTAACGGCTGGGCAGAAGGCACGTTGCTGCGGTGCTGAGCACCTGTGGAAGCTGGAAACCACGGAAACCAGCAGAGTGCTCGAGCCTCCAGTCTCTAAGCAGCACCTCTCACAGGATTACCACATGGAGATAAACAAGAGCGCCTTCTTGCCCTGTTCTCCATCTTTGTATTTTGCTGCTGGGTTCCTTGGGGGAACGTCTTCCTTCATTCTAAGCAACTGACCTTTCTTTTGAACAGGCCAGTTTATGAGAAGGCAGGGGTCTGTGAGCTTTCAGACCTGTAGTCCTGTTGCTGTTTTCCATTCCTTCAGGTCTGTTTGCTGATGGATGCTTTCTCTTTCTCTCTCTCACACACACACACACACACACACACACACATACGCTCTCAGGTCTCATGTGTTTCCTTGGCAATCTCCTCCCAAAGTTGCTATTCTCAGCATCTGAAGAACAGCTGTAGGGCCCCCTGGTTTCGAGCTGACAGCACCCTATGAGAATCTGGCTGATGGACAGTTGGCACGATGGCAGAGGAACCATGTGGTGGATGCCTTTGTTTTCATCACTTTCACAGTCCCCCCAGGAGCCCCCAGTGTCCTCCTCTAAAATATAGGGGTATGTCTGTGATTTGGGAGGGGGGCTGATGAATCTGACAATTCTCAAATGCACAGCATTTCAAAGCTGAAAAAGCAATGTCTACTCTCCTAATAAGAATGGAGGGAGAGTAGGCATGGAGCGCACCCCCAGGTCCTCTGTTGGGATGTTTAAAGCTAGAGTTTGATAAATTGTTCCCACAAACCCCAAACCCAAGCATGTTAGGATTCTAAGAGACAGCCCCTGAAGAGGCATAATGCTGTCGATTAACAGCAATTTCAGCACATGAAAGGATGTTACTGGTGAAAGGGCATTCCTTATCTAGGCGGCATGTAATACTTCACACAGATTACCACATTAAACCTGCATCCTGTGTGTTGCCTGAGCTGGGAGTGTGGCCCCAGCCAGCAAAGCCTGCTTAGTAAGTGAAGAAATTAGAAGCAGAGCCACTCAACACTATTCCCTGGGGCTCTGATGTAAGACAATCTCCCAGTCCATTAAGGGCCCAACGGTATCCTATTAATTATCTCAAATCACCAGTGTTTATCGAAGGGTCTAGCCCCTCGTAGGTGTTCAATTCATATTAATTGACTTGTTGAATAAATAGCTGAATGAACTGTTCTGACACCCCCAGGTGGCATTTAATGTTCCCAAGTCAGCAATTTTCCAGGTATGGTCTAGAGCAGCACTTCTAAAACTTCAACGGGCATCAAAATCACCGGAAACCTTGTTTAAACAGATTGCTAGGTCCCAGTCTCAGAGATTCTGAGTCAGTTGGTCTGAGATGAGGTCCCAGAGTCTGCATTTCTAACAAACAAACCCCCAAGCGATGCTGATGCTGTTGCTCCACAGACTGCACTTCGAGTAGCTCTGATCCATAGAACACTCTCTACTGGAATGTTCATAAGTGTCACCAGGTGGGATGGGGGCAAGTTCCTTAGTTGTATGGAGGGACACAGTGGGCTCAATCAGGGGCTTCTGACAATTATGGCCAAATACTGCCCACTGCCTGTTTTGTACTGGCTGTGAGCAAAGGATGGTTTTATATTTTAAAATGGTTAAAAAGACGCAAGGAAGAAGAATATTTTGTACACGTGACAAGTGTATGAAATTCAAGTTTCAGGGTCCATAAGTAAATTTTTATTAGAGCACTCCCATGCCCATTCGCTTCTCTATTGTCAATGGCTCCTTTCAGGTGACAATGGCAGAGTTGAGTGGTTGCAGGAGACCACAGGGCCAGCAAAGTTGAAAATGTTTGCTATCTGGTCCTATACAGAAAAACATTTGCTGATCCTTGGGCTAAACAGAGTTAAACAGAAATC